>NC_041391.1:312522177-312711101 GCF_002162155.2 Triticum dicoccoides
GTGGCTACCATCAAATTCGTATGAAATTGGGAGATGAATGGAAAACAGCATTTAAAACTAAGTTTGGATTATATGAGTGGTTAGTCATGCCTTTTGGGTTAACTAATGCACCTAGTACTTTCATGAGATTAATGAACGAAGTTTTACGTGCTTTCATTGGACGATTTGTGGTAGTTTACTTTGATGACATATTGATTTATAGCAGATCTTTGGAAGAACATTTGGAACATTTACGTGCTGTTTTTATTGCTCTACGTGATGCACGTTTGTTTGGTAACCTTGGGAAGTGCACCTTTTGCACCGACCGAGTATCTTTTCTTGGCTATGTTGTTACTCCACAGGGAATTGAAGTTGATCAAGCCAAGATTGAAGCTATTGAGAGTTGGCCGCAGCCCAAAACGGTCACACAAGTGAGGAGTTTTCTTGGCCTCGCTGGATTCTATAGGCGTTTTCTGAGAGATTTCAGCACCATTGCTGCACCTCTCAATGAGCTTACAAAGAAAGATGTGCCTTTTCTTTGGGGTACCGCACAGGAAGAAGCCTTCTCGGTATTGAAAGATAAGTTGACACATGCTCCTTTACTCCAACTTCCTGATTTTAATAAGACTTTTGAGCTTGAATGTGATGCTAGTGGAATTGGATTAGGCGGTGTGTTATTACAAGATGGCAAACCTGTTGCATACTTTTCTGAAAAATTGAGTGGGCCTAGTCTGAATTATTCTACTTATGATAAAGAATTATATGCTCTTATTCGGACTTTAGAAACATGGCAACATTATTTATGGCCTAAAGAATTTGTTATACATTCTGATCATGAATCTTTGAAACATATTAAAAGTCAAGCTAAACTGAATCGTAGACATGCTAAATGGGTTGAATTCATTGAGACTTTTCCTTATGTCATTAAACACAAGAAGGGAAAAGAAAATGTTATTGCTGATGCATTGTCTCGCCGCTATACTATGCTTTCACAACTTGACTTCAAAATATTTGGTTTGGAGACCATCAAAGATCAATATGTGCATGATGCTGATTTTAAAGATGTAATGCAGAATTGTAAAGAAGGAAGAATGTGGAACAAGTTCATCGTTAACGATGGATTTGTGTTTCGTGCTAACAAGCTATGCATTCCAGCTAGCTCCTTTCGTTTTTTGTTGTTGCAGGAGGCGCATGGAGGAGGATTAATGGGACACTTTGGTGTGAAGAAGACGGAGGACGTACTTGCTACACATTTCTTTTGGCCAAAGATGAGACGGGATGTTGAGCGTTTTATTGCTCGATGCACTACATGTCAAAAAGCTAAGTCACGACTCAATCCTCATGGACTATATATGCCTTTGCCTGTACCTAGTGTTCCTTGGGAGGATATATCTATGGACTTTGTTTTAGGTTTACCTCGAACAAAGAAGGGGAGGGATAGCATATTTGTTGTCGTGGATAGATTCTCGAAAATGGCACACTTTATACCATGTCATAAAAGCGATGATGCTGTTAATGTTGCTGATTTGTTCTTTCGTGAAATTATTCGCTTGCATGGTGTGCCAAATACTATTGTTTCAGATCGTGATACTAAATTTCTTAGCCACTTTTGGAGATGTTTATGGGCTAAGTTGGGGACTAAACTGCTTTTTAGTACTACTTGTCACCCCCAAACTGATGGACAAACTGAAGTAGTCAATAGAACGTGTTCTACTATGCTTAGGGCTGTTTTGAAGAATAATAAGAAAATGTCGGAGGAATGCTTGCCTCATATTGAATTTGCTTATAATCGTTCATTACATTCTACTACTAAGATGTGCCCTTTTGAAGTTGTGTATGGTTTCCTACCTCGTGCACCTATTGATTTGTTGCCTCTTCCATCTTCGGAGAAGGTTAATTTTGATGCTAAACAACATGCTGAATTGATTTTAAAAATGCATGAGTTAACTAAGGAAAACATTGAGCGTATGAATGCTAAATATAAACTTGCTGGAGATAAGGGTAGAAAACATGTTGTGTTTGCACCTGGAGATCTTGTTTGGTTACATTTGCGTAAGGATAGATTTCCTGATTTGGGCAAATCAAAGTTAATGCCACGTGCTGATGGTCCCTTTAAGGTGTTAGAGAAAATAAATGATAATGCATATAAACTTGAGCTGCCTGCAGATTTTGGGGTTAGTCCCACTTTTAACATTGCAGATTTGAAGCCTTATTTGGGTGAGGAAGATGAACTTCCGTCGAGGACGACTTCATTTCAAGAAGGGGAGGATGATGAGGACATCAATACAATTGTTACACCCACAGCCCCTACTGCTATACATACTAGACCAATTACTAGAGCTCGTGCATGCCAACTAAATTACCAGGTACTTTCGTTTCTTGGTAATGATTCTAATGTTCATGAGAATATGATGCTGCCTAAATTGGATACATTTGTTTTGCTTACAAATGAAGGGCCTAGCTTGGAGAAGGATGAACATTGGAGCAAGAACAAGCATGGAGATGATGGCATGCGCAAGGGGAACAAGAACGGAGTTACAAGTGATGATTTCAGGACTTTGAAGCCACCATAATGGGTGCATGAAGCCTTGGACGAAATATACAAGATGCCACTTCATAAATTTCGTCCCGAGGCTATTTTAGGTGCTGCGTCACCTTATTATTGGGCCAGGCCCATGTAATTTCGAAATACGTAAGTATAGGCTATTTTTAGAGTCCGTATATGTGGGGAAACAAGAGATAGGGTTGATTTCGGACCCCTCCACCAAGGGCCACGAAATTCCCCCTCTCTTCCTCCATATATACAGCCCTTAGGGCACCGTTTAGACTTTGGGTTTTGTTTAGATTAAAAGTTCGCCACAGCTGCAACTTCGCGTACTTTGTTTGTGTTCAACGACCAGACAAAGGCGTCACAGAACCCCACCTTGATCAATAAAGCTTTCATCTTATATTCGCAATATCCAGATTGCAATCTTAGTTTCTTGCTTGTTCTTCGTTTGCTCGCAGGAAATAGACCCTCGTGGTCAGGTTGATCGTGCTCCGGCATGGTCAATAACCTCTCGGAGTTGGTTTAGCGATTGCTAAGGCGCGACGTCCTCGCACGTTCGTAGTCGGATCGTCAAAGTCGACTTCCACCAAAGCGATATCCATCATCTCATCGAAAGACGGGACACCTTTCCCTCTATCACAATAACCTCTCGGAGTTGGTTTAGCGATTGCTAAGGCGCGACATCCTCGCACGTTCGTAGTCGGATCGTCAAAGTCGACTTCCACCAAAGCGATATCCATCATCTCATCGAAAGACGGGACACCTTTGCCTCTATCAAGTGGTATCAGATTTCTAAGTTGCTCAGTGAGATTTTACTGTTTTTCGTAGTTTAGATCGAGTCAGTTCTTCATACCTACAGTCCACGAAAAAGCCACAAAAAAAATTCAGTTAGTTCATCATATCCGAACCAATATGAGCCTTTGCATAATCTTTTTAGGGTTTTGCTTTGTTGAATTTGCGGTTACATCATCGTGTCTAGTTGCTGGTCTTAGCGTCTAGTCCTTTAGAGTTTCGAGTTCTGTCACAGTTTGTCACGCCGCCGCCGCACCATCTTCATCGTTGTTGCCATATACCACCTACTCAGGCAAGGAAACACGAATCGGAAATTAGATGGATCCCGAAAACAAACCTAATATGCAAGGAACTCGGATTGGTGGTGGATATATGGTGGTGGTATATGGCAGCGGTGGTGGTAGCGGTGGTAGTATATGGATATGGATCAGTGGTGGTATATGGATATGGATCGGTGGTGGTATATGGATACGGACTCGGAGCGGTGGTGGTAGATGGCACGGGCGATGATGATGGTGCAGTGGTGGCGTGAAAACTTATGACCAGAACTCTAAACTCTAAAAGACTAGACGCTAAGACCAGCAACTAGACACGACGATGCAACCGCAAATTCAACAAAGCAAAGCCCTAAAAAGATTATGCAAAGGCTCAGATTGGTTCGGATATGATGAACTAACCCTAATTTTTTTGTAGCTTTTTCGTGGACTGTAGGTATGAAGAACATACTCGATCTAAACTACGAAAAACTATAAAATCTCATCGAGCAACCTGGAAATCTGATACCACTTGATAGAGGCAAAGGTGTCCCGTCTTTCGATGAGATGATGGATATCGCTTTGGTGGAAGTCGACTTTGACAATCTGACTACGAACGTGCGAGGACGTCGCGCCTTAGCAAACGCTAAACCAACTCCGAGAGGTTATTGACCACGCCGGAGCACAATCAACCTGACCACGAGGGTCTATTTCCTGCGAGCAAACGAAGAACAAGCAAGAAACTGATATTGCAATCTGGATATTGTGAATATAAGATGAAAGCTTTATTGATCAAGGTGGGGTTCTGTGACGCCTTTGTCTGGTCGTTGAACACAAACGAAGTACGCGAAGTTGCAGCTATGGCGAACTTTTAATCTAAACAAAACCCAAAGTCTAAACGACGCCCTAAGGGCTGTATATATGGAAGAAGAGGGGGGAATTTCGTGGCCCCTAAGGGAGGTGATAAGGACATGACTACCTTGGATATGACCAAAAATATTACATATATGCATATTTGTCAGGTGATTTCTAGTGCAAACTATTCAATAATCTATTTATGTTATCCAGAACAAAAATACTTCACACACTTTTGTGTTTTGTCTAATTGCAGGTGTATGGGACATTTGTACAATCCAAATATGAAGATAAGGAAGAAAGAGATGTTTATTTTCTGTCCAAAAAGTTCTCTCACGTCACTTTTGGCCCAAGAGAAGATAGAGTCCAAGTCTCTCACGTTCTGGATTCAGATTCGGACTGCACAGATATACCTGACTCAAAACGCACACAAGTTTTTCATACGGACTCCGAATTGGGTGATTCTTTTTTTGTTGGAAACTAGATTTCGTGCAACCCAATTGGAATCACCTTCAAATTCGTCCAGAGCGTTGAGTTGTGGACGAAACAATATGATGCTGCAGCAGAATCCGAGTCAAACTACAAGTCCAAAGGTGTTACATCACCTCCACTTGGGCCCATGAGCCTTGTACGACCTAGGGTTAGTTTTAGGCTGCCTTGGGACGTCCTCCCACCTCCTTGGCCGCCACCCCTTGCTCCTATATAAGTAGATCCATCTAGTAGCTTTTTCCTTGGGATTTGTTTAGTTAAAAGTTAGCCATTGCAACTTCGTGTACTTTGTTTGTGTCCAACGACCAGACCAAGACCGCTTCCGGATCCCCACCATTATCAATACCTCATATATATTTGCAATATTCAGATTGCTTTATGATATTCTTGCTCGTTCTTCGATTGCTTGCAGGAATAGACCTTCGTGGTCAGGCTGACCGTGCTTCCGGCATCGTCAGTAACCTTAGGAGATTGGTTTAGCGATTGCCAAGGCGCAACGTCGTGCACGTCTGTAGTCGGATCGTCAAAGTCGTCTCCACCAAATAGATAGTTATCATCTCATCGAAAGATCGGGACACCCCCGCCTCTATCAAGTGGTATCAGTTTTCAGGTTGCTCGGTGAGAATTTCCAGTTTTTCCTAGATTAGATTTATTTTCTTACCTATTGTCCAAGAAAAAGCCACGAAACAAAAGTTAGATCTATTCATCCTTTGTCCTAGCCAGACTGAGCCTTTGCAATTTTCTTTTCATTGTTTGCATTATTGAATTATCGGTTGCATCGCCGTGTCGAGTTGCTGGTCTTAGTGTCTAGTTCCTTTAGAGTTTCGAGTTCTGTTCACATTAGTCACGCAGCTGCTGCATCATTATCCCATCCGCTGTCCACCATCCCATCCACCAATTTCCACCATGTGCTACGCACTGTTTATTGTCATAATCATAGTTGAGGTCACTCACATCTTCGCCTGATCGAATCTGCATCTTATCTAGTTTGTCTTGGAAAGAGGGAAAAAAGAAGATAAAGAAAAAAAAGAGAGAAAAAAGGAAAGAAAAAGAGAGAGAAGAAAAAGAAAAAAAAGCGTGAGAAAAAAAAGAGAGAAGAAAAAAAAATTGGATCTATCTAGAATCAATCTCGTACCTGAATTCGGATTGGAATCTGTTTTGCGCACTGTTCAGTAAAACAGGTGTATCTTCCTCAAACGAAGTCCGTTTTGGCTCCGTGAGTACTCAAATTGAAGCTAGCAACGAGCCGCATCTAAATAGTTGCAGAAGCTAGTTCAATATTTGACACCTCAAAATCGGCTTCTAAATAGGTCTTTTTGCCCTCCGAAGTTCGTGAACACAACTTGTTCCAATTTTTCAGGCCAGTTTTAGAATTCTTTGACTCCTCATATCAACTCGGAATTGAGTGATTCTTTTTGCATTGGAAAGCTTGAGTTAGTAGCATTCTTTGAAAGAATTTATCAGAAAATTGTCTCAAACTTTTCAAGAGGAAAGTTGGAGAGAGAGTTGTTGTATATCCTGCTTGACAGTTGTTTTTCATCATTATCTTCACTGCCGTTGTGATCGTCACTTATATCTTGCTGTCAAGAGCTACTTAGTATCCTTCATTGATGCTAGTTGTGCTACGCCGTGACCTTATTAGTGTTCTAGGCTCGCGTCTCTAGTCCGGTCTAGCCTAGGACCAGCACAGTACCGTCGTTGAGCGTTTATTCAATATTGCATCTTTGAATTGATTATTGCTAATCTTTTGCTACCATATATAGCCAACCCAGCTCCACATATTTCTACACCGTGTATACGTACGCTCCCCTGGCAATCGCTTTACTCAATATTCGGAGTTACTTGACACCGCTGGTTGCCGATCACCGCCTGCTGCATGGTAAGAACTTGTAAGACATTGATATTTGCTTTACTGTGAGCGTTTTACCACCACATCCTAGTAGTTATAGGAACATTATTTTTGGGTTTTGTTTCTTGTTCTACTAATCATGAAAGGATCCAGAGTCAATTCATGGGCTTTGTCGATCGCGGGAGACGTGCCACCACCTTTGCAAATACCACAACCGTCACGAGAGGTGCACAAACATCCAAATGCACATGATCAGGTTAATGTATGTATACCACCATTTAATGGCCGTTTTAAACCTGCTTTATATATTGAATGGGAGTTTGACATAAAAAATATATTTGCTTCCCATAATTTCGATGAACATAAAAAGGTTAAGGTTGCGGTTGGTTCTTTCACTGGTTATGCTTTGGTTTGGTGGAGTGAATATTGTCGGTTACACCCTGATTATATACCTACTACTTGGGATGATTTGAAACTTGCCATGCGACATACTTTCGTCCCTGCTTATTATACTCGTGACATGATTAAGAAGTTGCAACACTTAAAACAAGGTAGTGAAACTGTAACAAAATATTATGATGATTTACAAACTACCTTGTTGCATTCCTCTTTAGAAGAAAGTGAAGATGATTTTATGGATAGATTTTGGGGAGGATTAAACCGTGATATTCAAGAGATACTAATTCATGAAGAGTGTTATCCTATGGACCATTTGTTTCATCTTGCTTGCAAAGCTGAACAGGAAATATAACGACGTGTTGGCCACGAGGAGAACAAGCGCACGGTGCACATTCCAAGAGTTGATATGATTGTTCCTTCAACTACTAGGCATACTATGACAACCACATCCGTTGTTGTCAGGACTACATCACCTCCACCATGTGACACATCGCCCCCGAGAGTGGCTACATCATCTGAGTTGATCATAAGAGGTAATGACAAAGGTATTGATCTTCCATCTCTACATGAGAATGATGAATGCCTTGTCAATTTGAATGCACCATCTGATGAGCTACCCACTACTTTGATCACACCACCTATTTTAGAGGACTACGTTGATAATTTGACTTTGCCATGTGATCAAACAACTGAAATACCAACAATTTTGAGTGCACCCATTGAATTAACTATTGATGCAAAAGAACCAATGTTTAATCATTTTGATATGACCTTTAATCTTGGTGATGATTCTGTGTTGAATGACTTATTGCATGTTTGCTTATTTAAGCATGTTGTAGCATGTAAATTTGATGCAAGTAAGGTTTATTCACCAATGTTGGGATGGTTTAATGATGAACATTGTCAATCTTTTGAAATGAATAAGAGCTTCACTTATATGTGCAAACTGAGTTGCAATATTTTCATGCCTTCTACTTCTTGTGCTAATATTTTGGCTTTAGATTTTATGAACTATGCAAGTTACTCATCTATTCATGTGTCATATATGCAAAAATCAAGGGAAGTAAAAATGGATGACATATACATATACAACATGTACACCTTGTCTCTTTTGTTAGCCACATTTCAGATTAAGCAACGCCGAGGACGGCTTTATTTTCAAGAAGGGGAGGATGATGAGGACATGACTACCTTGGATATGACCAAAAATATTGCATATATGCATATTTGTCAGGTGATTTCTAGTGCAAACTATTCAATAATCTATTTATGTTATCCAGAACAAAAATACTTCACACACTTTTGTGTTTTGTCTAATTGCAGGTGTATGGGACATTTGTACAATCAAAATATGAAGATAAGGAAGAAAGAGATGTTTATTTTCTGTCCAAAAAGTTCACTCACGTCACTTTTGGCCCAAGAGAAGATAGAGTCCAAGTCTCTCACGTTCTGGATTCAGATTCGGACTGCACAGACATACCTGACTCAAAACGCACACAAGTTTTTCATACGGACTCCGAATTGGGTGATTCTTTTTTTGTTGGAAACTAGATTTCGTGCACTTTCCAACCCAATTGGAATCACCTTCAAATTCGTCCGGAGCGTTGAGTTGTGGACGAAACAATCTGATGCTGCAGCAGAATCCGAGTCAAACTACAAGTCCAAAGGTGTTACATCACCTCCACTTGGGCCCATGAGCCTTGTACGACCTAGGGTTAGTTTTAGGCTGCCTTGGGACGTCCTCCCACCTCCTTGGCTGCCACCCCTTGCTTCTATATAAGTAGATCCATCTAGTAGCTTTTTCCTTGGGATTTGTTTAGTTAAAAGTTAGCCATTGCAACTTCGTGTACTTCGTTTGTGTCCAACGACCAGACCAAGACTGCTTCCGGATCCCCACCATTATCAATACCTCATATATATTTGCAATATTCAGATTGCTTTATCATATTCTTGCTCGTTCTTCGATTGCTTGCAGGAATAGACCTTCGTGGTCAGGCTGACCGTGCTTCCGGCATCGTCAGTAACCTCAGGAGATTGGTTTAGCGATTGCCAAGGCGCAACGTCGTGCACATCTGTAGTCGGATCGTCAAAGTCGTCTCCACCAAATCGATAGTTATCATCTCATCGAAAGATCGGGACACCCCCGCCTCTATCAGGAGGGGTCCGAAACCAACCCTAACTCTTGTTTCCCCATACATACGGACTATAAAAATAGCCTATACTTATGTATTTCGAAATTACATGGGCCTGGCCCAATAAAAAGGTGACGCAGCACCTATAATAGCCTGTGGACGAAAATTATGAAGTAGCATCTTGTATATTTGTCCAATGCTTCATGCACTCATTATGATGGCTTCAACGTCCTGAAATCATCACTTGTAGCTTCCTTCTTGTTCCCCTTGCGCATGCCATCATCTCCATGCTTGTTCTTGATCCAATGTTCATCCTTCTCCAAGCTAGGCCCTTCATTTGTAAGCAAAACAAATGTATCCAATTTAGGCAGCATCATATTCTCATGAACATTAGAATCATTACCAAGAGACGAAAGTACCTGGTAATTTAATTGGCGTGCGTGAGCTCTAGTAATTGGTCCAGTATGTATAGCAGTAGGGGCTGTGGGTGTAACAATGGTATTGATGTCCTCATCAGGAGAGCGATCGGGGAGGTAGGTGGGCTGGCCTGCTGGGATGGGCCGAAGCCCAAGGGGAGGCCAGGGGCTCTCCCACCCCTTGATAGAGGCAAAGGTGTCCCGTCTTTCGATGAGATGATGGATATCGCTTTGGTGGAAGTCGACTTTGACGATCCGACTACGAACGTGCGAGGACGTCGCGCCTTAGCAATCGCTAAACCAACTCCGAGAGGTTATTGACCACGCCGGAGCACGATCAACCTGACCACGAGGGTCTGTTTCCTGCGAGCAACCGAAGAACAAGCAAGAAACGAAGTACGCGAAGTTGCAGCTATGGCAAACTTTTAATCTAAACAAAACCCAAAGTCTAAACGGTGCCCTAAGGGCTGTATATATGGAGGAAGAGAGGGGGAATTTCGTGGCCCTTGGTGGAGGGGTCCGAAATCAACCCTATCTCTTGTTTCCCCACACATAGGGACTCTAAAAATAGCCTCTACTTATGTATTTCGAAATTACATGGGCCTGGCCCAATAAAAAGGTGACGCAGCACCTATAATAGCCTCTGGACGAAATTTATGAAGTGACATCTTGTATATTTCGTCCAAGGCTTCATGCACTCGTTATGGAGGCTTCAAAGACCTGAAATCATCACTTGTAACTCTGTTCTTGTTCCCCTTGCGCATGCCATCATCTCCATGCTTGTTCTTGCTCCATTGTTCATCCTTCTCCAAGCTAGGCCCTTCATTTGTAAGCAAAACAAATGTATCCAATTTAGGCAACATCATATTCTCATGAACATCAGAATCATTACCAAGAAACGAAAGTACCTGGTAATTTAGTTGGCGTGCGCGAGCTCTAGTAATTGGTCCAGTATGTATAGCAGCAGGGGCTGTGGGTGTAACAATGGTATTGATGTCCTCATAATCCTCCCCTTCTTGAAATGAAGTCGTCCTCGACAGAAGTTCATCTTCCTCACCCAAATAAGGCTTCAAATCTGCAATGTTAAAAGTGGGACTAACCCCAAAATCTGCAGGCAGCTCAAGTTTATATGCATTATCATTTATTTTCTCTAACACCTTAAAGGGACCATCAGCCCGTGGCATGAGCTTTGATTTGCGCAAATCAGGAAATCTATCCTTACGCAAATGTAACCAAACAAGATCTCCAGGTGCAAACACAACATGTTTTCTACCCTTATCTCCAGCAAGTTTATATTTGGCATTCATATGCTCAATGTTTTCCTTACTTAACTCATGCATTTTTAAAATCAATTCAGCACGTTGTTTAGCATCAAAATTAACCTTCTCCGAAGATGGAAGAGGCAACAAATCAATAGGTGCACGAGGTAGGAAACCATACACAACTTCAAAAGGGCACATCTTAGTAGTAGAATGCAATGAACGATTATAAGCAAATTCAATATGAGGCAAGCATTCCTCCCACATTTTCTTATTATTCTTCAAAACAGCCCTAAGCATAGTAGACAATGTTCTATTGACTACTTCAGTTTGTCCATCAGTTTGGGGGTGACAAGTAGTACTAAAAAGCAGTTTAGTCCCCAACTTAGCCCATAAACATCTCCAAAAGTGGCTAAGAAATTTAGTATCACGATCTGAAACAATACTATTTGGCACACCATGCAAGCGAATAATTTCACGAAAGAACAAATCAGCAAGATTAACAGCATCATCGCTTTTATGACATGGTATAAAGTGTGCCATTTTCGAGAATCTATCCACGACAACAAATTTGCTATGCCTCCCCTTCTTTGTTCGAGGTAAACCTAAAACAAAGTCCATAGATATATCCTCCCAAGGAACACTAGGTACAGGCAAAGGCATATATAAACCATGAGGATTGAGTCGTGACTTAGCTTTTTGACATGTAGTGCAGCGAGCAATAAAACGCTCAACATCCCCTCTCATCTTTGGCCAAAAGAAATGTGTAGCAAGTACGTCCTCCGTCTTCTTCACGCCAAAGTGTCCCATTAATCCTCCTCCATGAGCCTCCTGCAACAACAAAAGACGAACGGAGCTAGCTGGAATGCATAGCTTGTTAGCACGAAACACAAATCCATCATTAATGACAAACTTGTTCCACATTCTTCCTTGTTTACAATTCTGCATTACATCTTTAAAATCAGCATCATGCACATATTGATCTTTGATGGTCTCCAAACCAAATATTTTGAAGTCAAGTTGTGAAAGCATAGTATAGCGACGAGACAATGCATCAGCAATAACATTTTCTTTTCCCTTCTTGTGTTTAATGACATAAGGGAAAGTCTCGATAAATTCAACCCATTTAGCATGTCTACAATTCAGTTTAGCTTGACTTTTAATATGTTTCAAAGATTCATGATCAGAATGTATAACGAATTCTTTGGGCCATAAATAATGTTGCCATGTTTCTAAAGTCCGAACAAGAGCATATAATTCTTTATTGTAAGTAGAATAATTCAGACTAGGCCCACTCAATTTTTCAGAAAAGTATGCAACAGGTTTGCCATCTTGTAATAACACACCTCCTAATCCAATTCCACTAGTGATAGAGGCCAAGGTGTCCCGTCTTTCGATGAGATGCTGGATATCGCTTTGGTGGAAGTCGACTTTGACGATCCGACTACGAACGTGCGAGGACGTCGCGCCTTAGCAATCGCTAAACCAACTCCGAGAGGTTATTGACCACGCCGGAGCACGATCAACCTGACCACGAGGGTCTGTTTCCTGCGAGCAAACGAAAAACAAGCAAGAAACTAAGATTGCAATCTGGATATTGCGAATATAAGATGAAAGCTTTATTGATCAAGGTGGGGTTCTGTGACGCCTTTGTCTGGTCGTTGAACACAAACGAAGTACGCGAAGTTGCAGCTATGGCGAACTTTTAATCTAAACAAAACCCAAAGTCTAAACGATGCCCTAAGGGCTGTATATATGGAGGAAGAGGGGGGAATTTCGTGGCCCTGGGTGGAGGGGTCCGAAATCAACCCTATCTCTTGTTTCCTCACACATACGGACTCTAAAAATAGCCTATACTTATGTATTTCGAAATTACATGGGCCTGGCCCAATAATAAGGTGACGCAGCACCTAAAATAGCCTCGGGACGAAATTTATGAAGTGGCATCTTGTATATTTCGTCCAAGGCTTCATGCACCCATTATGGTGGCTTCAAAGTCCTAAAATCATCACTTGTAACTCCGTTCTTGTTCCCCTTGCGCATGCCATCATCTCCATGCTTGTTCTTGCTCCAATGTTCATCCTTCTCCAAGCTAGGCCCTTCATTTGTAAGCAAAACAAATGTATCCCATTTAGGCAGCATCATATTCTCATGAACATTAGAATCATTACCAAGAAACGAAAGTACCTGGTAATTTAGTTGGCGTGCACGAGCTCTAGTAATTGGTCCAGTATGTATAGCAGCAGGGGCTGTTGGTGTAACAATTGTATTGATGTCCTCATCATCCTCCCCTTCTTGAAATGAAGTCGTCCTCGACGGAAGTTCATCTTCCTCACCCAAATAAGGCTTCAAATCTGCAATGTTAAAAGTGGGACTAACCCCAAAATCTGCAGGCAGCTCAAGTTTATATGCATTATCATTTATTTTCTCTAACACCTTAAAGGGACCATCAGCACGTGGCATTAATTTTGATTTGCGCAAATCAGGAAATCTATCCTTACGCAAATGTAACCAAACAAGATCTCCAGGTGCAAACACAACATGTTTTCTACCCTTATCTCCAGCAAGTTTATATTTAGCATTCATGCGCTCAATGTTTTCCTTAGTTAACTCATGCATTTTTAAAATCAATTTAGCACGTTGTTTAGCATCAAAATTAACCTTCACCGAAGATGGAAGAGGCAACAAATCAATAGGTGCATGAGGTAGGAAACCATACACAACTTCAAAAGGGCACATCTTAGTAGTAGAATGCAATGAACGATTATAAGCAAATTCAATATGAGGCAAGCATTCCTCCCACATTTTCTTATTATTCTTCAAAACAGCCCTAAGCATAGTAGACAACGTTCTATTGACTACTTCAGTTTGTCCATCAGTTTGGGGGTGACAAGTAGTACTAAAAAGCAGTTTAGTCCCCAACTTAGCCCATAAACATCTCCAAAAGTGGCTAAGAAATTTAGTATCACGATCTGAAACAATAGTATTTGGCACACCATGCAAGCGAATAATTTCACGAAAGAACAAATCAGCAACATTAACAGCATCATCGCTTTTATGACATGGTATAAAGTGTGCCATTTTCGAGAATCTATCCACGACAACAAATATGCTATCCCTCCCCTTCTTTGTTCGAGGTAAACCTAAAACAAAGTCCATAGATATATCCTCCCAAGGAACACTAGGTACAGGCAAAGGCATATATAAACCATGAGGATTGAGTCGTGACTTAGCTTTTTGACATGTAGTGCAGCGAGCAATAAAACGCTCAACATCCCGTCGCATCTTTGGCCAAAAGAAATGTGTAGCAAGTACGTCCTCCGTCTTCTTCACGCCAAAGTGTCCCATTAATCCTCCTCCATGCGCCTCCTGCAACAACAAAAGACGAACGGAGCTAGCTGGAATGCATAGCTTGTTAGCACGAAACACAAATCCATCGTTAACAACAAACTTGTTCCACATTCTTCCTTCTTTACAATTCTGCATTACATCTTTAAAATCAGCATCATGCACATATTGATCTTTGATGGTCTCCAAACCAAATATTTTGAAGTCAAGTTGTGAAAGCATAGTATAGCGACGAGACAATGCATCAGCAATAACATTTTCTTTTCCCTTCTTGTATTTAATGACATAAGGGAAAGTCTCAATGAATTCAACCCATTTAGCATGTCTACGATTCAGTTTAGCTTGACTTTTAATATGTTTCAAAGATTCATGATCAGAATGTATAACAAATTCTTTGGGCCATAAATAATGTTGCCATGTTTCTAAAGTCCGAACAAGAGCATATAATTCTTTATCATAAGTAGAATAATTCAGACTAGGCCCACTCAATTTTTCAGAAAAGTATGCAACAGGTTTGCCATCTTGTAATAACACACCTCCTAATCCAATTCCACTAGCATCTCATTCAAGCTCAACAGTCTTATTAAAATCAGGAAGTTGGAGTAAAGGAGCATGTGTCAACTTATCTTTCAATACCGAGAAGGCTTCTTCCTGTGCGGTACCCCAAAGAAAAGGCACATCTTTCTTTGTAAGCTCATTGAGAGGTGCAGCAATGGTGCTGAAATCTCTCACAAAACGCCTATAGAATCCAGCGAGGCCAAGAAAACTCCTCACTTGTGTGACCGTTTTGGGCTGCGGCCAACTCTCAATAGCTTCAATCTTGGCTTTATCAACTTCAATTCCCTGTGGAGTAACAACATAGCCAAGAAAAGATACTCGGTCGGTGCAAAAGGTGCACTTCCCAAGGTTACCAAACAAACGTGCATCACGTAGAGCAATAAAAACAGCACATAAATGTTCCAAATGTTCTTCCAAAGATCTGCTATAAATCAATATGTCATCAAAGTAAACTACCACAAATCGTCCAATGAAAGCACGTAAAACTTCGTTCATTAATCGCATGAAAGTACTAGGTGCATTAGTTAACCCAAAAGGCATGACTAACCACTCATATAATCCAAACTTAGTTTTAAATGCTGTTTTCCATTCATCTCCCAATTTCATACAAATTTGATGGTAGCCACTACGCAAATCAACTTTGGAGAATATTGTAGAGCCACTCAATTCATCAAGCATATCATCTAGCCTAGGAATAGGATGACGATAACGAATAGTAATATTATTAATGCCTCTACAATCAACACACATACGTGATGTACCATCCTTTTTCGGCACTAGAATAATAGGAACAGCACAAGGACTAAGGGATTCGCGTATATAACCTTTGTCGAGAAGCTCTTGTACTTGACGCATAATCTCCTTCGTCTCCTCTGGATTGGTACGGTATGGTGCACGGTTTGGCAGTGAAGCACCGGGAATTAAGTCAATCTGATGCTCAATCCCTCGAATAGGCGGTAATCCCGGTGGCACGTCTTGTGGAAAAACGTCAGCGAACTCCTGCAAAATGTTAGTGACAGCAGGAGGCAAAGAGGAAGGCACGTCCTCGAATGAAAATAATGCCTCTTTGCACACAAAAGCATAGCAAACAGATTTGCTGAAATCTAGCTCATCAATATCAGATTTGGTGGCAAACAAACATGCACTTTTCAATTTAATTTCAGAAGCAACACTAGATGGTTTATGATTAGGCTTCATTTGTTGCTCAAATTCTTTTGCCACAATCTGATTTTCACTCTTATTCTTCTCCTGTTGTGCTTTATTAGCTCTATTAATATCATCTTTCAAAATGGAATCAGGAGTCATAGGAAGCAAAGTAATATTTTTATCCTTATGAACAAGAGTATAGTGATTGTTTCTACCATGGTGTACAGAATTTTTATCAAATTGCCATGGTCTACCAAGTAATAAGGAACATGCTTGCATATGTACCACATCACAATCAACATAATCAGCATATGTAGAGATACTAAAATGCACACGAACAGTACGTGTTACCTTAACCTTGCCGCTGTTGTTGAACCATTGGATGTAGTAAGGATGTGGATGTGGTCTTGTGGTGAGAGAAAGCTTCTCCACCATCTCCATGCTAGCCAAGTTGTTGCAGCTCCCTCCATCTATTATGACGCGCACAGAACGTTCCTTCACAACTCCCTTGGTATGGAACAAATTGTGCCTCTGATTTTGCTCAGCTTGTGTGACCTGCACACTCAAAACACGTTGAGCAACTAAACATTCATACCTGTCAGCATCTTCAGGAGCCATGTATTGCGCCTCATGATCAGAATCATCTCCACCATGTTCTTCACGTGTAATAAGAGCCAATGTCTCCTCATCATAGTCACTAGCGGACTCATATCCACCATCCGCGGTAGCAATCATCACACGCGGAGATTTGCATTCTCTCGCATAATGACCTCCTCCCTTACAACGACGACAAATAATATCACTTGTGTGCCCTGTTGATGCCATGGAAGAAGAAGAACGCTGTGCAGGCCCCGCAGGTGCGCTCTTGGCAGATAATGGTGGTTGTGCCTGTTTTCTTGTATCACGGCTGGAGGTGGCACCGGATGGAGGTGCTCGTGCAGTTGAAGTAGAAGATGCACGTGGTGTCCATGATGAAGGTCGGCCTGCAGAAAAGTTAGTTCGCCCCAATGCTTGTTGATCCTGCACTTCACGTTCAGCTTTACAAGCAAGATGGAATAAACGAGTGATATTAGTATACTCCTTATAGTCTAGAATGGTCTGAATCTCTCTATTTAATCCACCCAGAAAACGTGCAAGCATAGCTTCATTCTCCTCAACAATACCACATCTAATCATGCCAGTTTGTAATTCCTGATAATATTCTTCTACAGAATTTTTCCCTTGTCTTAAACGCTGCAATTTTTGAAGCAATTCACGTTGATAATATGGTGGAACCCAACGCGTACGCATAGCAGTTTTCAAAGCAGCCCAAGTAGTTGGAATAGGATATAATCTACAATGTTCAGACCACTATACACATGCAAAACTAGTGAAAGCACAAACGGCAGCAGCAACTCGTCTCTCCTCAGGATATTGTAAACATGTAAATCATTGTTCAGTTTCTAACTCCCAAGTAAGATATATATCAGGAACATATCTACCCTCAAATGGTGGAATATTCAATTTCAGTTTAGGAATATGGACATCATCTCGTACCTGAGGTGGTGGTGCAGGCCTACCATTACGAATATATACCTGAGGTCGACCTGCTGGTGGTGGTACAGGTGGCTGCACGTAGTGTTGATTTTGATCAACCTCATCCTCATAATCTCCCACATAATCATCCTCCTCCGCATCAGCAGCAGGAGCCACAGAAGTATCAACAGCAGCACCAACAGTTTGGCCAAACGCAAGAGGAACACGGCTTGCTCGGCGGAGGTCTGCTTCGCGACGTGGAGGTAGTCGTTGTTGTTGCTGTTGGAGAGGTGCGTTAGCTGCAGCGGGTGGTGGTGGTGGAAGACGCGCGAGCAATTCATTAAACTTGTTATCGAGCTTTGTTTCGAACGTCTTCTCAAAGCCAGTGATCTTCTCCATGGCCTCTTCAAAATTGTTCAGCACATCTTGTACCTGTTCAGTCATCATTTGCTGAAACTTATCATGAAGCTCCTTGTTCGATAAATTCTCCCAGTCAATCTCGTCGGCTTGTGATCCTGGCATGGTTAGCAGCAATAGAAACACACAAGAATATGATCCTACAGACTACGAACAAGTGGTGGTGGTGGGTGTCACAAATCCGTCAAGCAAATCTCAAATTCTTACCAGTTCTTACCCAGCAGCAGGCGGTGATCGGCAACCGTTGTAGTCAAAAACTCTCAAAGCTTGGATAGAGCGATTACCAGGGAGAGTCAAACGCACGACGTAGATGTATGTGGAGCTGGGAAGGCTTATAATATGGTAGCAAAAAGGGTCAGCAATAATCAATTCAGAGATGCAAAGTTGAATAAACGCTCAACGACGGTACTGTGCTGGTCCTAGGCTAGACTGTGCTAGAGACGCGAGCCTAGAACACTAACAAAATCACGGCGCGGCACGTACACAAGGGAAAAGCACACTCTGAATTTTTTTTTTCGCTTTTTTTTTTTGCGCTCTTTTTTTTGCGCTGCTTTTTTTTTCTTTTTTTTTTGCGAAAAATCACTATAATGGCGAGTGTCTCAAAACTCTTCCTAGCTCAAACTGACAGGATGGGCACGAAATTTTTTCGACCAAATTTTTTTTTTCGACTGCCCGGACCCAAAAACTGGAAACGGGTCAAAAAAAACTTCCTATAATGGCACCCGTCTCAAAACACTCAGAAACACCTAAAAATAGGATAGCCAGAAATTTTTTCGAAAAATGCGTTTTCGAAAAATTTTGGGCCTAAACGGAGCGTGGCTACCCGACTCTTTTTTTTTCCGAAACCTACTCTGGCAAGGAAACACGAATCGGAATCTAGATGGATCCCGAAAACAAACCTAATAAGCAAAGAACTCGGATTGGTGGTGGATATATGGTGGTGGTATATGGCAGCGGTGGTGGTAGCGGTGGTAGTATATGGATATGGATCAGTGGTGGTATATGGACACGGATTGGTGGTGGTATATGGATACGGATTCGGTGCGGTGGTGGTAGATGGCAGGGGCGATGATGATGGTGCGGCGGCGGCGTGACAACTTATGACCAGAACTCGAAACTCTAAAAGACTAGACTCTAAGACCAGCAACTAGACACGACGATGCAACCGCAAATTCAACAAAGCAAAACCCTAAAATGATTATGCAAAGGCTCAGATTGGTTCGGATATGATGAACTAACCCTAATTTTTTTTGTGGCTTTTTCGTGGACTGTAGGTATGAAAAACAGACTCGATCTAAACTACGAAAAACTGTAAAATCTCACCGAGCAACCTGGAAATCTGATACCACTTGATAGAGGCAAAGGTGTCCCGTCTTTCGATGAGATGGTGGAATTCGCTTTGGTGGAAGTCGACTTTGACGATCCGACTACGAACGTGCGAGGACGTCGCGCCTTAGCAATCGCTAAACCAACTCCGAGAGGTTATTGACCACGCCGGAGCACGATCAACCTGACCACGAGGGTCTGTTTCCTGCGAGCAAACCAAGAACAAGCAAGAAACTAAGATTGCAATCTGGATATTGCGAATATAAGATGAAAGCTTTATTGATCAAGGTGGGGTTCTGTGACGCCTTTGTCTGGTCGTTGAACACAAACGAAGTACGCGAAGTTGCAGCTATGGCGAACTTTTAATCTAAACAAAACCCAAAGTCTAAACGATGCCCTAAGGGCTGTATATATGGAGGAAGAGGGGGGGAATTTCGTGGCCCTTGGCGGAGGGGTCCGAAATCAACCCTATCTCTTGTTTCCCCACACATACGGACTCTAAAAATAGCCTATACTTATGTATTTCGAAATTACATGGGCCTGGCCCAATAATAAGGTGACGCAGCACCTAGAATAGCCTCGGGACGAAATTTATGAAGTGGCATCTTGTATATTTCGTCCAAGGCTTCATGCACCCATTATGGTGGCTTCAAAGTCCTGAAATCATCACTTGTAACTCCGTTCTTGTTCCCCTTGCGCATGCCATCATCTCCATGCTTGTTCTTGCTCCAATGTTCATCCTTCTCCAAGCTAGGCCCTTCATTTGTAAGCAAAACAAATGTATCCAATTTAGGCAGCATCATATTCTCATGAACATTAGAATCATTACCAAGAAACGGAAGTACCTGGTAATTTAGTTGGCGTGCACGAGCTCTAGTAATTGGTCCAGTATGTATAGCAGCAGGGGCTGTGGGTGTAACAATTGTATTGATGTCCTCATCATCCTCCCCTTCTTGAAATGAAGTCGTCCTCGACGGAAGTTCATCTTTCTCACCCAAATAAGGCTTCAAATCTGCAATGTTAAAAGTGGGACTAACCCCAAAATCTGCAGGCAGCTCAAGTTTATATGCATTATCATTTATTTTCTCTAACACGTGGCATTAACTTTGATTTGCGCAAATCAGGAAATCTATCCTTACGCAAATGTAACCAAACAAGATCTCCAGGTGCAAACACAACATGTTTTCTACCCTTATCTCCAGCAAGTTTATATTTAGCATTCATGCGCTCAATGTTTTCCTTAGTTAACTCATGCATTTTTAAAATCAATTCAGCACGTTGTTTAGCATCAAAATTAACCTTCTCCGAAGATGGAAGAGGCAACAAATCAATAGGTGCATGAGGTAGGAAACCATACACAACTTCAAAAGGGCACATCTTAGTAGTAGAATGCAATGAACGATTATAAGCAAATTCAATATGACGCAAGCATTCCTCCCACATTTTCTTATTATTCTTCAAAACAGCCCTAAGCATAGTAGACAACGTTCTATTGACTACTTCAGTTTGTCCATCAGTTTGGGGGTGACAAGTAGTACTAAAAAGCAGTTTAGTCCCCAACTTAGCCCATAAACATCTCCAAAAGTGGCTAAGAAATTTAGTATCACGATCTGAAACAATAGTATTTGGCACACCATGCAAGCGAATAATTTCACGAAAGAACAAATCAGCAACATTAACAGCATCATCGCTTTTATGACATGGTATAAAGTGTGCCATTTTCGAGAATCTATCCACGACAACAAATATGCTATCCCTCCCCTTATTTGTTCGAGGTAAACCTAAAACAAAGTCCTTAGATATATCCTCCCAAGGAACACTAGGTACAGGCAAAGGCATATATAAACCATGAGGATTGAGTCGTGACTTAGCTTTTTGACATGTAGTGCATCGAGCAAAAAAACGCTCAACATCCCGTCTCATCTTTGGCCAAAAGAAATGTGTAGCAAGTACGCCCTCCGTCTTCTTCACGCCAAAGTGTCCCATTAATCCTCCTCCATGCGCCTCCTGCAACAACAAAAGACGAACGGAGCTAGCTGGAATGCATAGCTTGTTAGCACGAAACACAAATCCATCGTTAACAACAAACTTGTTCCACATTCTTCCTTCTTTACAATTCTGCATTACATCTTTAAAATCAGCATCATGCACATATTGATCTTTGATGGTCTCCAAACCAAATATTTTGAAGTCAAGTTGTGAAAGCATAGTATAGCGACGAGACAATGCATCAGCAATAACATTTTCTTTTCCCTTCTTGTGTTTAATGACATAAGGGAAAGTGATGAGGACATCAATACAATTGTTACACCCACAGCCCCTGCTGCTATACATACTGGACCAATTACTAGAGCTCGTGCACGCCAACTAAATTACCAGGTACTTTCGTTTCTTGGTAATGATTCTAATG
Organism: Triticum dicoccoides; assembly: GCF_002162155.2. Taxonomy (NCBI): domain Eukaryota; kingdom Viridiplantae; phylum Streptophyta; class Magnoliopsida; order Poales; family Poaceae; genus Triticum; species Triticum dicoccoides. The sequence continues at coordinate 312,543,870 of NC_041391.1, forward strand.
TTCATGAGAATATGATGCTGCCTAAATTGGATACATTTGTTTTGCTTACAAATGAAGGGCCTAGCTTGGAGAAGGATGAACATTGGAGCAAGAACAAGCATGGAGATGATGTCATGCGCAAGGGGAACAAGAACGGAGTTACAAGTGATGATTTCAGGACTTTGAAGCCACCATAATGGGTGCATGAAGCCTTGGACGAAATATACAAGATGCCACTTCATAAATTTCGTCCCGAGGCTATTTTAGGTGCTGCGTCACCTTATTATTGGGCCAGGCCCATGTAATTTCGAAATACATAAGTATAGGCTATTTTTAGAGTCCGTATGTGTGGGGAAACAAGAGATAGGGTTGTTTTCGGACCCCTCCACCAAGGGCCACGAAATTCCCCCCTCTTCCTCCATATATACAGCCCTTAGGGCATCGTTTAGACTTTGGGTTTTGTTTAGATTAAAAGTTCGCCATAGCTGCAACTTCGCGTACTTCGTTTGTGTTCAACGACCAGACAAAGGCGTCACAGAACCCCACCTTGATCAATAAAGCTTTCATCTTATATTCGCAATATCCAGATTGCAATCTTAGTTTCTTGCTTGTTCTTCGTTTGCTCGCAGGAAACAGACCCTCGTGGTCAGGTTGATCGTGCTCCGGCGTGGTCAATAACCTCTCGGAGTTGGTTTAGCGATTGCTAAGGCGCGACGTCCTCGCACGTTCGTAGTCGGATCGTCAAAGTCGACTTCCACCAAAGCGAAATCCACCATCTCATCGAAAGACGGGACACCTTTGCCTCTATCAGAATGTATAACAAATTCTTTGGGCCATAAATAATGTTGCCATGTTTCTAAAGTCCGAACAAGAGCATATAATTCTTTATCTTAAGTAGAATAATTCAGACTAGGCCCACTTGATTTTTCAGAAAAGTATGCAACAGGTTTGCCATCTTGTAATAACACACCTCCTAATCCAATTCCACTAGCATCACATTCAAGCTCAAAAGTCTTATTAAAATCAGGAAGTTGGAGTAAAGGAGCATGTGTCAACTTATCTTTCAATACCGAGAAGGCTTCTTCCTGTGCGGTACCCCAAAGAAAAGGCACATCTTTCTTTGTAAGCTCATTGAGAGGTGCAGCAATGGTGCTGAAATCTCTCACAAAACGCCTATAGAATCCAGCGAGGCCAAGAAAACTCCTCACTTGTGTGACCGTTTTGGGCTGCGGCCAACTCTCAATAGCTTCAATCTTGGCTTTATCAACTTCAATTCCCTGTGGAGTAACAACATAGCCAAGAAAAGATACTCGGTCGGTGCAAAAGGTGCACTTCCCAAGGTTACCAAACAAACGTGCATCACGTAGAGCAATAAAAACAGCACGTAAATGTTCCAAATGTTCTTCCAAAGATCGGCTATAAATCAATATGTCATCAAAGTAAACTACCACAAATCGTCCAATGAAAGCACGTAAAACTTCGTTCATTAATCTCATGAAAGTACTAGGTGCATTAGTTAACCCAAAAGGCATGACTAACCACTCATATAATCCAAACTTAGTTTTAAATGCTGTTTTCCATTCATCTCCCAATTTCATACGAATTTGATGGTATCCACTACGCAAATCAACTTTGGAGAATATTGTAGAGCCACTCAATTCATCAAGCATATCATCGAGCCTAGGAATAGGATGGCGAACTTTTAATCTAAACAAAACCCGAAGTCTAAACGATGCCCTAAGGGCTGTATATATGGAGGAAGAGGGGGGGAATTTCGTGGCCCTTGGTGGAGGGGTCCGAAATCAACCCTATCTCTTGTTTCCCCACACATACGTACTCTAAAATAGCCTATACTTATGTATTTCGAAATTACATGGGCCTGGCCCAATAATAAGGTGACGCAGCACCTAAAATAGCCTCGGGACGAAATTTATGAAGTGGCATCTTGTATATTTCGTCCAAGGCTTCATGCACCCATTATGGTGGCTTCAAAGTCCTGAAATCATCACTTGTAACTCCGTTCTTGTTCCCCTTGCGCATGCCATCATCTCCATGCTTGTTCTTGCTCCAATGTTCATCCTTCTCCAAGCTAGGCCCTTCATTTGTAAGCAAAACAAATGTATCCAATTTAGGCAGCATCATATTCTCATGAACATTAGAATCATTACCAAGAAACGAAAGTACCTGGTAATTTAGTTGGCGTGCACGAGCTCTAGTAATTGGTCCAGTATGTATAGCAGCAGGGGCTGTGGGTGTAAAAATTGTATTGATGTCCTCATCAACTAGCATCACATTCAAGCTCAAAAGTCTTATTAAAATCAGGAAGTTGGAGTAAAGGAGCATGTGTCAACTTATCTTTCAATACCGTGAAGGCTTCTTCCTGTGCGGTACCCCACAGAAAAGGCACATCTTTCTTTGTAAGCTCATTGAGAGGTGCAGCAATGGTGCTGAAATCTCTCACAAAACGCCTATAGAATCCAGCGAGGCCAAGAAAACTCCTCACTTGTGTGACCGTTTTGGGCTGCGGCCAACTGTCAATAGCTACAATCTTGGCTTTGTCAACTTCAATTCCCGGTGGAGTAACAACATAGCCAAGAAAAGATACTCGGTCGGTGCAAAAGGTGCACTTCCCAAGGTTATCAAACAAACGTGCATCACGTAGAGCAATAAAAACAACACGTAAATGTTCCAAATGTTCTTCCAAAGATTTGCTATAAATCAGTATGTCATCAAAATAGACTACCACAAATAGTCCAATGAAAGCACGTAAAACTTCGTTCATTAGTCTCATGAAAGTACTAGGCGCATTAGTTAACCCAAAAGGCATGACTAACCACTCATATAAACCAAACTTTGTTTTAAATGCTGTTTTCCATTCATCACCCAATTTCATACGAATTTGATGGTAACCACTACGCAAATCAACTTTGGAGAATATTGTAGAGCCACTCAATTCATCAAGCATATCATCTAGCCTAGGAATAGGATGACGATAACGAATAGTAATATTATTAATGCCTCTACAATCAACACACATACGTGATGTACCATCCTTTTTCGGCACTAGAATAATAGGAACAGCACAAGGACTAAGGGATTCGCGTATATAACCTTTGTCGAGAAGCTCTTGTACTTGACGCATAATCTCCTTCGTCTCCTCTGGATTGGTACGGTATGGTGCACGGTTTGGCAGTGAAGCACCGGGAATTAAGTCAATCTGATGCTCAATCCCTTGAATAGGCGGTAATCCCGGTGGCACGTCTTGTGGAAAGACGTCAGCGAACTCCTGCAAAATGTTAGTGACAGCAGGAGGCAAAGAGGAAGGCGCGTCCTCGAATGAAAATAATGCCTCTTTGCACACAAAAGCATAGCAAACAGATTTGCTGAAATCTAGCTCATCAATATCAGATTTGGTGGCAAATAAACATGCACTTTTCAATTTAATTTCAGAAGCAACACTAGACGGTTTATTATTAGGCTTCATTTGTTGCTCAAATTCTTTTGCCACAATCTAATTTTCACTCTTATTCGTCTCCTGTTTTGCTTTATTAGCTCTATTAATATCATCTTCCAAAATGGAATCAGGAGTCATAGGAAGCAAAGTAATATTTTTATCCTTATGAACAAGAGTATAGTGATTGTTTCTACCATGGTGTACAGAATTTTTATCAAATTGCCATGGTCTACCAAGTAATAAGGAATATGCTTGCTGATGAGGACATCAATACAATTGTTACACCCACAGCCCCTGCTGCTATACATACTGGACCAATTACTAGAGCTCGTGCACGCCAAGTAAATTACCAGGTACTTTCGTTTCTTGGTAATGATTCTAATGTTCATGAGAATATGATGCTGCCTAAATTGTGATAGAGGCAAAGGTGTCCCGTCTTTCGATGAGATGGTGGATTTCGCTTTGGTGGAAGTCGACTTTGACGATCCGACTACGAACGTGCGAGGACGTCGCGCCTTAGCAATCGCTAAACCAACTCCGAGAGGTTATTGACCACGCCGGAGCACGATCAACCTGACCACGAGGGTCTGTTTCCTGCGAGCAAACGAAGAACAAGCAAGAAACTGAGATTGCAATCTGGATATTGCAAATATATATGAGGTATTGATAATGGTGGGGATCCGTGAGCGGTCTTGGTCTGGTCGTTGGACACAAACGAAGTACACGAAGTTGCAATGGCTAACTTTTAACTAAACAAATCCCAAGGAAAAGCTACTAGATGGATCTACTTATATAGGAGCAAGGGGTGGCGGCCAAGGAGGTGGGAGGACGTCCCAAGGCAGCCTAAAACTAAATCTAGGTCGTACAAGGTCAATGGGCCCAAGTGGAGGTGATGTAACACCTTTGGACTTGTAGTTTGACTCGGATTCTGCTGCAGCATCAGATTGTTTCGTCCACAACTCAACGCTCCGGACGAATTTGAAGGTGATTCCAATTGGGTTGGAACGTGCATGAAATCTAGTTTCCAACAAAAAAAGAATCACCCAATTTGGAGTCCGTATGAAAAACTTGTGTGCGTTTTGAGTCAGGTATGTCTGTGCAGTCCGAATCTGAATCCAGAACGTGAGAGACTTGGACTCTATCTTCTCTTGGGCCAAAAGTGACGTGAGAGAACTTTTTGGACAGCAAATAAACATCTCTTTCTTCCTTATCTTCATATGTGGATTGTACAAATGTCCCATACACCTGCAATTAGACAAAACACAAAAGTGTGTGAAGTATTTTTGTTCTGGATAACATAAATAGATTATTGAATAGTTTGCACTAGAAATCACCTGACAAATATGCATATATGCAATATTTTTGGTCATATCCAAGGTAGTCATGTCCTCATCATCCTCCCCTTCTTGAAAATAAAGCCGTCCTCGGCGTTGCTGAATCTGAAATGTGGCTAACAAAAGAGACAAGGTGTACATGTTGTATATGTATATGTCATCCATTTTTACTTCCCTTGATTTTTGCATATATGACACATGAATAGATGAGTAACTTGCATAGTTCATAAAATCTAAAGCCAAAAAATTAGCACAAGAAGTAGAAGGCATGAAAATATTGCAACTCAGTTTGCACATATAAGTGAAGCTCTTATTCATTTCAAAAGATTGACAATGTTCATCATTAAACCATCCCAACATTGGTGAAAAAACCTTACTTACATCAAATTTACATGCTACAACATGCTTAAATAAGCAAACATGCAATAAGTCATTCAACACAGAATCATCACCAAGATTAGAGGTCATATCAAAATGATTAAACATTGGTTCTTTTGCATCAATATTTAATTCAATGGGTGCACTCAAAATTGTTGGTATTTCAGTTGTTTGATCACATGGCAAAGTCAAATTATCAACGTAGTCCTCTAAAATAGGTGGTGTGATCAAAGTAGTGGGTAGCTCATCAGATGGTGCATTCAAATTGACAAGGCATTCATCATTCTCATGTAGAGATGGAAGATCAGTACCTTTGTCATTACCTCTTATGATCAACTCAGATGATGTAGCCACTCTCGGGGGCGATGTGTCACATGGCGGAGGTGATGTAGTCCTGACAACAACGGATGTGGTTGTCATAGTATGCCTAGTAGTTGAAGGAACAATCATATCAACTCTTGGAATGTGCACCGTGCGCTTGTTCTCCTCGTGGCCAACACGTCGTTTTATTTCCTGTTCAGCTTTGCAAGCAAGATGAAACAAATGGTCCATAGGATAACACTCTTCATGAATTAGTATCTCTTGAATATCACGGTTTAATCCTCTCCAAAATCTATCCATAAAATCATCTTCACTTTCTTCTAAAGAGGAATGCAACAAGGTAGTTTGTAAATCATCATAATATTTTGTTACAGTTTCACTACCTTGTTTTAAGTGTTGCAACTTCTTAATCATGTCACGAGTATAATAAGCAGGGACGAAAGTATGTCGCATGGCAAGTTTCAAATCATCCCAAGTAGTAGGTATATAATCAGGGTGTAACCGACAATATTCACTCCACCAAACCAAAGCATAACCAGTGAAAGAACCAACCGCAACCTTAACCTTTTTATGTTCATCGAAATTATGGGAAGCAAATATATTTTTTATGTCGAACTCCCATTCAATATATAAGGCAGGTTTAAAACGGCCATTAAATGGTGGTATAGATACATTAACCTGATCATGTGCATTTGGATGTTTGTGCACCTCTCGTGACGGTTGTGGTATTTGCAAAGGTGGTGGCACGTCTCCCGCGATCGACAAAGCCCATGAATTGACTCTGGATCCTGTCATGATTAGTAGAACAAGAAACAAAACCCAAAAATAATGTTCCTATAACTACTAGGATGTGGTGGTAAAATGCTTACAGTAAAGCAAATATCAATGTCTTACAAGTTCTTACCATGCAGCAGGCGGTGATCGGCAACCAGCGGTGTCAAGTAACTCCGAATATTGAGTAAAGCGATTGCCAGGGGAGCGTACGTATACACGGTGTAGAAATATGTGGAGCTGGGTTGGCTATATATGGTAGCAAAAGATTAGCAATAATCAATTCAAAGATGCAATGTTGAATAAACGCTCAACGACGATACTGTGCTGGTCCTAGGCTAGACCGGACTAGAGACGCGAGCCTAGAACACTAATAAGGTCACGGCGTAGCACAACTAGCATCAATGAAGGATACTAAGTAGCTCTTGACAGCAAGATATAAGTGAAGATCACAACGGCAGTGAAGATAATGATGAAAAACAACTGCCAAGCAGGATATACAACAACTCTCTCTCCAACTTTCCTCTTGAAAAGTTTGAGACAATTTTCTGATAAATTCTTTCAAAGAATGCTACTAACTCAAGCTTTCTAATGCAAAAAGAATCACTCAATGATGAGGACATCAATACAATTGTTACACCCACAGCCCCTGCTGCTATACATACTGGACCAATTACTAGAGCTCGTGCACGCCAACTAAATTACCAGGTACTTTCGTTTCTTGGTAATGATTCTAATGTTCATGAGAATATGATGCTGCCTAAATTGGATACATTTGTTTTGCTTACAAATGAAGGGCCTAGCTTGGAGAAGGATGAACATTGGAGCAAGAACAAGCATGGAGATGATGGCATGCGCAAGGGGAATAAGAACGGAGTTACAAGTGATGATTTCAGGACTTTGAAGCCACCATAATGGGTGCATGAAGCCTTGGACGAAATATACAAGATGCCACTTCATAAATTTCGTCCCGAGGCTATTTTAGGTGCTGCGTCACCTTATTATTGGGCCAGGCCCATGTAATTTCGAAATACATAAGTATAGGCTATTTTTAGAGTCCGTATGTGTGGGGAAACAAGAGATAGGGTTGATTTCGGACCCCTCCACCAAGGGCCTCGAAATTCCCCCCTCTTCCTCCATATATACAGCCCTTAGGGCATCGTTTAGACTTTGGGTTTTGTTTAGATTAAAAGTTCGCCATAGCTGCAACTTCGCGTACTTCGTTTGTGTTCAACGACCAGACAAAGGCGTCACAGAACCCCACCTTGATCAATAAAGCTTTCATCTTATATTCGCAATATCCAGATTGCAATCTTAGTTTCTTGCTTGTTCTTCGTTTGCTCGCAGGAAACAGACCCTCGTGGTCAGGTTGATCGTGCTCCGGCGTGGTCAATAACCTCTCGGAGTTGGTTTAGCGATTGCTAAGGCGCGACGTCCTCGCACGTTCGTAGTCGGATCGTCAAAGTCGACTTCCACCAAAGCGAAATCCACCATCTCATCGAAAGACGGGACACCTTTGCCTCTATCAATAACACTCTTCATGAATTAGTATCTCTTGAATATCACGGTTTAATCCTCCCCAAAATATATCCATAAAATCATCTTCACTTTCTTCTAAAGAGGAATGCAACAAGGTAGTTTGTAAATCATCATAATATTTTGTTACAGTTTCACTACCTTGTTTTAAGTGTTGCAACTTCTTAATCATGTCACGAGTATAATAAGCAGGGACGAAAGTATGTCGCATGGCAAGTTTCAAATCATCCCAAGTAGTAGGTATATAATCAGGGTGTAACCGACAATATTCACTCCACCAAACCAAAGCATAACCAGTGAAAGAACCAACCGCAACCTTAACCTTTTTATGTTCATCGAAATTATGGGAAGCAAATATATTTTTTATGTCGAACTCCCATTCAATATATAAAGCAGGTTTAAAACGGCCATTAAATGGTGGTATAGATACATTAACCTGATCATGTGCATTTGGATGTTTGTGCACCTCTCGTGACGGTTGTGGTATTTGCAAAGGTGGTGGCACGTCTCCCGCGATCGATGAAGCCCATGAATTGACTCTGGATCCTGTCATGATTAGTAGAACAAGAAACAAAACCCAAAAATAATGTTCCTATAACTACTAGGATGTGGTGGTAAAACGCTCACAGTAAAGCAAATATCAATGTCTTACACGTTCTTACCATGCAGCAGGCGGTGATCGGCAACCAGCGGTGTCAAGTAACTCCGAATATTGAGTAAAGCGATTGCCAGGGGAGCGTACGTATACACGGTGTAGAAATATGTGGAGCTGGGTTGGCTATATATGGTAGCAAAAGATTAGCAATAATCAATTCAGAGATGCAATGTTGAATAAACGCTCAACAACGGTACTGTGCTGGTCCTAGGCTAGACCGGACTAGAGACGCGAGCCTAGAACACTAATGAGGTCACGGCGTAGCACAACTAGCATCAATGAAGGATACTAAGTAGCTCTTGACAGCAAGATATAAGTGAAGATCACAACGGCAGTGAAGATAATGATGAAAAACAACTGCCAAGCAGGATATACAACAACTCTCTCTCCAACTTTCCTCTTGAAAAGTTTGAGACAATTTTCTGATAAATTCTTTCAAAGAATGCTACTAACTCAAGCTTTCCAATGCAAAAAGAATCACTCAATTCCGAGTTGATATGAGGAGTCAAAGAATTCTAAAACTGGCCTGAAAAATTGGAACAAGTTGTGTTCACGAATTTCGGAGGGCAAAAAGACCTATTTGGAAGCCGATTTTGAGGTGTCAAATATTGAACTAGCTTCTGCAACTATTTAGATGCGGCTCGTCGCTATCTTCAATTTGAGTACTCACGGAGGCAAAACTGACTTCGTATGAGGAAGATACACCTGTTTTACTGAACAGTGCGCAAAACAGATTCCAATCCGAATTCAACTACGAGATTGAGTCTAGATAGATCCGAATTTTTTTTTTGCTCCTCTCTTTTTTTTTCTCACACTTTTTTTCTTTTCCTTTCTTTTTTTTCTCTGACTTTTTTTTTACTTTTTTTTTCTCTCGTTTTTTTATCTTCTTTTTCTCCCTCTTTCCAAGACAAACTAGATAAGATGCAGATTCGATCAGGCGAAGATGTGAGTGACCTCAACTATGATTATGACAATAAACAGTGCGTAGCACATGATGGAAATTGGTGGATGGGATGGTGGACAGCGGATGGGATAATGATGCAGCGGCTGCGTGACTAATGTGAACAGAACTCGAAACTCTAAAGGAACTAGACACTAAGACCAGCAACTCGACACGGCGATGCAACCGATAATTCAATAATGCAAACAATGAAAAGAAAATTGCAAAGGCTCAGTCTGGCTAGGACAAAGGATGAATAGATCTAACTTTTGTTTTGTGGCTTTTTCTTGGACAATAGGTAAGAAAATAAATCTAATCTAGGAAAAACTGGAAATTCTCACCGAGCAACCTGAAAACTGATACCACTTGATAGAGGCAAAGGTGTCCCGTCTTTCGATGAGATGGTGGATTTCGCTTTGGTGGAAGTCGACTTTGACGATCCGACTATGAACGTGCGAGGACGTCGCGCCTTAGCAATCGCTAAACCAACTCCGAGAGGTTATTGACCACGCCGGAGCACGATCAACCTGACCACGAGGGTCTGTTTCCTGCGAGCAAACGAAGAACAAGCAAGAAACTGAGATTGCAATCTGGATATTGCAAATATATATGAGGTATTGATAATGGTGGGGATCCGTGAGCGGTCTTGGTCTGGTCGTTGGACACAAACGAAGTACACGAAGTTGCAATGGCTAACTTTTAACTAAACAAATCCCAAGGAAAAGGTACTAGATGGATCTACTTATATAGGAGCAAGGGGTGGCGGCCAAGGAGGTGGGAGGACGTCCCAAGGCAGCCTAAAACTAAATCTAGGTCGAACAAGGCCAATGGGCCCAAGTGGAGGTGATGTAACACCTTTGGACTTGTAGTTTGACTCGGATTCTGCTGCAGCATCAGATTGTTTCGTCCACAACTCAACGCTCCGGACGAATTTGAAGGTGATTCCAATTGGGTTGGAAAGTGCATGAAATCTAGTTTCCAACAAAAAAAGAATCACCCAATTCGGAGTCCGTATGAAAAACTTGTGTGCGTTTTGAGTCAGGTATGTCTGTGCAGTCCGAATCTGAATCCAGAACGTGAGAGACTTGGACTCTATCTTCTCTTGGGCCAAAAGTGACGTGAGAGAACTTTTTGGACAGCAAATAAACATCTCTTTCTTCCTTATCTTCATATGTGGATTGTACAAATGTCCCATACACCTGCAATTAGACAAAACACAAAAGTGTGTGAAGTATTTTTGTTCTGAATAACATAAATAGATTATTGAATAGTTTGCACTAGAAATCACCTGACAAATATGCATATATGCAATATTTTTGGTCATATCCAAGGTAGTCATGTCCTCATCAAATTGGATACATTGTTTTGCTTACAAATGAAGGGCCTAGCTTCGAGAAGGATGAACATTGGAGCAAGAACAAGCATGGAGATGATGGCATGCGCAAGGGGAACAAGAACGGAGTTACAAGTGATGATTTCAGGACTTTGAAGCCACCATAATGGGTGCGTGAAGCCTTGGACGAAATATACAAGATGCCACTTCATAAATTTTGTCCCGAGGCTATTTTAGGTGCTGCGTCACCTTATTATTGGGCCAGGCCTATGTAATTTCGAAATACATAAGTATAGGCTATTTTTAGAGTCCGTATGTGTGGGGAAACAAGAGATAGGGTTGATTTCGGACCCCTCCACCAAGGGCCACGAAATTCCCCCCTCTTCCTCCATATATACAGCCCTTAGGGCATCGTTTAGACTTTGGGTTTTGTTTAGATTAAAAGTTCGCCATAGCTGCAACTTCGCGTACTTCGTTTGTGTTGAACGACCAGACAAAGGCGTCACAGAACCCCACCTTGATCAATAAAGATTTCATCTTATATTCGCAATATCCAGATTGCAATCTCAGTTTCTTGCTTGTTCTTCGTTTGCTCGCAGGAAACAGACCCTCGTGGTCAGGTTGATCGTGCTCCGGCGTGGTCAATAACCTCTCGGAGTTGGTTTAGCGATTGCTAAGGCGCGACGTCCTCGCACGTTCGTAGTCGGATCGTCAAAGTCGACTGCCACCAAAGCGATATCCATCATCTCATCGAAAGACGGGACACCTTTGCCTCTATCACTTGCATAGGTACCACATCACAACTCGTTCTTCTGCGGATGGCTCAGAAGTTGGGGAGTCCTTCTCTGTCACGACTCGGAGTATCGCGTGATCTGGAAATCGAGAACAATGCAACAATTACTGGACTCGGACTAGGACTGGTGGCGGAGATGAATCTGGTGGAACTCGGACTGGTGGCGGAGATGAATCTGGTGGAACACGGACATGTGGCGGATATATGTTGCAGGTGAACTCGGATTGGCGTGATGGCGGCGGATATGTGGTGGCGTATATGGATTCGGATTGGCGGTGAATATGTGGTGGTGGTATATGGCAACAGCGACGATGATGATGCGGTGGTGATATATGCCAGCGGAGACGTGACAACCTGTGAACAGAACTCGAAACTCTAAAAGACTAGACGCTAAGACCAACAACTGGACACGATGATGCAACCGCAAATTCAACAAAGCAAATATAGAAAAGATTATGCAAGGCTCAGATTGGTTCGGATGGGATGAACTAACCCTAATTTTTTTGGCTTTTCGTGGACTATAGGTATGAAGAACAGACTCGATCTAAACTACGAAAAACTGTAAAATCTCACCGAGCAACCTGGAAATCTGATACCACTTGATAGAGGCAAAGGTGTCCCGTCTTTCGATGAGATGATGGATATCGCTTTGGTGGAAGTCGACTTTGACGATCCGACTACGAACTTGCGAGGACGTCGCGCCTTAGCAATCGCTAAACCAACTCCGAGAGGTTATTGACCACGCCGGAGCACGATCAACCTGACCACGAGGGTCTGTTTCCTGCGAGCAACCGAAGAACAAGCAAGAAACTAAGATTGCAATCTGGATATTGCGAATATAAGATGAAAGCTTTATTGATCAAGGTGGGGTTCTGTGACGCCTTTGTCTGGTCGTTGAACACAAACGAAGTACGCGAAGTTGCAGCTATGGAAAACTTTTAATCTAAACAAAACCCAAAGTCTAAACGGTGCCCTAAGGGCTGTATATATGGAGGAAGAGAGGGGGAATTTCGTGGCCCTTGGTGGAGGGGTCCGAAATCAACCCTATCTCTTGTTTCCCCACACATAGGGACTCTAAAAATAGCCTATACTTATGTACTTCGAAATTACATGGGCCTGGCCCAATAAAAAGGTGACGCAGCACCTATAATAGCCTCTGGACGAAATTTATGAAGTGACATCTTGTATATTTCGTCCAAGGCTTCATGCACTCGTTATGGAGGCTTCAAAGACCTGAAATCATCACTTGTAACTCTGTTCTTGTTCCCCTTGCGCATGCCATCATCTCCATGCTTGTTCTTGCTCCATTGTTCATCCTTCTCCAAGCTAGGCCCTTCATTTGTAAGCAAAACAAATGTATCCAATTTAGGCAGCATCATATTCTCATGAACATCAGAATCATTACCAAGAAACGAAATTACCTGGTAATTTAGTTGGCGTGCGCGGGCTCTAGTAATTGGTCCAGTATGTATAGCAGCAGGGGTTGTGGGTGTAACAATGGTATTGATGTCCTCATCACCCCTTCTCCTTTTCTTTTCCTTTTTTTAACTTTTGTTTTTTTCTTTTATCAACTTTGTATTTTAGCTATTTTAGGCCAGTTAGACATTTTGCAAAAATGTTGGTTCACCACCAATATTACCAGAAGAATATGTTCCACATGATGAACATTTTAGTTTTCATGTCTGAGCATTTTTGAATTTCACACATAAATTCAAATTGAATTCAACTGGAATTTGAAATGGAATATTGATCAAAGTGACCAAGCACTGTTATAGCAAAATGATTAGCTTGATCTCAGGGATTACTGTAGCATCATTACATCAGGGTGTTACAACTCTCCTCCTCTAAAAGAAATTCTTGTCCCGAGAATTAAGAGGTAGAAGGGAACAGGTCGGGGTATTCAGCCCGGAGGTTAGCTTCGCGTTCCCAAGTGGCTTCTTCTTTAGCATGATTCGACCATTGCACATTGAGGAACTTGGTAACCTTCTGGCGGGTTCGATGTTCAGCTTCTTCAAGAATGCGGATCGGATGCTCTGTGTATGTGAGATCATCTTGAACTTCAATCAATTCCGGATCTACTTCACATTCCGGATCCTTGAAGCATTGACGAAGTTGCGACACGTGGAAGACGTCATGATAGAGGCAAAGGTGTCCCGTATTTCGATGAGATGATGGATATCGCTTTGGTGGAAGTCGACTTTGACGATCCGACTACGAACGTGCGAGGACGTCGCGCCTTAGCAATCGCTAAACCAACTCCGAGAGGTTATTGACCACGCCGGAGCACGATCAACCTGACCACGAGGGTCTGTTTCCTGCGAGCAAACGAAGAACAAGCAAGAAACTAAGATTGCAATCTGGATATTGCGAATATAAGATGAAAGCTTTATTGATCAAGGTGGGGTTCTGTGACGCCTTTGTCTGGTCGTTGAACACAAACGAAGTACGCGAAGTTGCAGCTATGGCGAACTTTTAATCTAAACAAAACCCCAAAGTCTAAACGATGCCCTAAGGGCTGTATATATGGAGGAAGAGGGGGGAATTTCATGGCCCTTGGTGGAGGGGTCCGAAATCAACCCTATCTCTTGTTTCCCCACACATACGGACTCTAAAAATAGCCTATACTTATGTATTTCGAAATTACATGGGCCTGAATCAAAAATAAGGTGACGCAGCACCTAAAATAGCCTCGGGACGAAATTTATGAAGTGGCATCTTGTATATTTCGTCCAGGGCTTCATGCACCCATTATGGTGGCTTCAAAGTCCTGAAATCATCACTTGTAACTCCGTTCTTGTTTGCCTTGCGCATGCCATCATCTCCATGCTTGTTCTTGCTCCAATGTTCATCCTTCTCCAAGCTAGGCCCTTCATTTGTAAGCAAAACAAATGTATCCAATTTAGGCAACATCATATTCTCATGAACATTAGAATCATTACCAAGAAACGAAAGTACCTGGTAATTTAGTTGGCATGCACGAGCTCTAGTAATTGGTCCAGTATGTATAACAGCAGGGGCTGTGGGTGTAACAATTGTATTGATGTCCTCATCATCCTCCCCTTCTTGAAATGAAGTCGTCCTCGACGGAAGTTCATCTTCCTCACCCAAATAAGGCTTCAAATCTGCAATGTTAAAAGTGGGACTAACCCCAAAATCTGCAGGCAGCTCAAGTTTATATGCATTATCATTTATTTTCCCTAACACCTTAAAGGGATCATCAGCACGTGGCATTAACTTTGATTTGCGCAAATCAGGAAATCTATCCTTACGCAAATGTAACCAAACAAGATCTCCAGGTGCAAACACAACATGTTTTCTACCCTTATCTCCAGCAAGTTTATATTTAGCATTCATGCGCTCAATGTTTTCCTTAGTTAACTCATGCATTTTTAAAATCAATTCAGCACGTTGTTTAGCATCAAAATTAACCTTCTCCGAAGATGGAAGAGGCAACAAATCAATAGGTGCACGAGGTAGGAAACCATACACAACTTCAAAAGGGCACATCTTAGTAGTAGAATGCAATGAACGATTATAAGCAAATTCAATATGAGGCAAGCATTCCTCCCACATTTTCTTATTATTCTTCAAAACAGCCCTAAGCATAGTAGACAACGTTCTATTGACTACTTCAGTTTGTCCATCAGTTTGGGGGTGACAAGTAGTACTAAAAGCAGTTTAGTCCCCAACTTAGCCCATAAACATCTCCAAAAGTGGCTAAGAAATTTAGTATCACGATCTGAAACAATAGTATTTGGCACACCATGCAAGCGAATAATTTCACGAAAGAACAAATCAGCAACATTAACAGCATCATCGCTTTTATGACATGGTATAAAGTGTGCCATTTTCGAGAATCTATCCACGACAACAAATATGCTATCCCTCCCCTTCTTTGTTCGAGGTAGACCTAAAACAAAGTCCATAGATATATCCTCCCAAGGAACACTAGGTACAGGCAAAGGCATATATAAACCATGAGGATTGAGTCGTGACTTAGCTTTTTGACATGTAGTGCAGCGAGCAATAAAACGCTCAATATCCCGTCTCATCTTTGGCCAAAAGAAATGTGTAGCAAGTACGTCCTCCGTCTTCTTCACGCCAAAGTGTCCCATTAGTCCTCCTCCATGCGCCTCCTGCAACAACAAAAGACGAACGGAGCTAGCTGGAATGCATAGCTTGTTAGCACGAAACACAAATCCATCATTAACGACGAACTTGTTCCACATTCTTCCTTCTTTACAATTCTGCATTACATCTTTAAAATTAGCATCATGCACATATTGATCTTTGATGGTCTTCAAACCAAATATTTTGAAGTCAAGTTGTGAAAGCATAGTATAGCGGCGAGACAATGCATCAGCAATAACATTTTCTTTTCCCTTCTTGTGTTTAATGACATAAGGAAAAGTCTCAATGAATTCAACCCATTTAGCATGTCTACGATTCAGTTTAGCTTGACTTTTAATATGTTTCAAAGATTCATGATCCGAATGTATAACAAATTCTTTGGGCCATAAATAACGTTGCCATGTTTCTAAAGTCCGAACAAGAGCATATAATTCTTTATCATAAGTAGAATAATTCAGACTAGGCCCACTCAATTTTTCAGAAAAGTATGCAACAGGTTTGCCATCTTGTAATAACACACCGCCTAATCCAATTCCACTAGAATCACATTCAAGCTCAAAAGTCTTATTAAAATCAGGAAGTTGGAGTAAAGGAGCATGTGTCAACTTATCTTTCAATACCGAGAAGGCTTCTTCCTGTGCGGTACCCCAAAGAAAAGGCACATCTTTCTTTGTAAGCTCATTGAGAGGTGCAGCAATGGTGCTGAAATCTCTCACAAAACGCCTATAGAATCCAGCGAGGCCAAGAAAACTCCTCACTTGTGTGACCGTTTTGGGTTGCGGCCAACTCTCAATAGCTTCAACCTTGGCTTTATCAACTTCAATTCCCTGTGGAGTAACAACATAGCCAAGAAAAGATACTCGGTCGGTGCAAAAGGTGCACTTCCCAAGGTTACCAAACAAACGTGCATCACGTAGAGCAATAAAAACAGCACGTAAATGTTCCAAATGTTCTTCCAAAGATCTGCTATAAATCAATATGTCATCAAAGTAAACTACCACAAATCGTCCAATGAAAGCACGTGAAACTTCGTTCATTAATCTCATGAAAGTACTAGGTGCATTAGTTAACCCAAAAGGCATGACTAACCACTCATATAATCCAAACTTAGTTTTGAATGCTGTTTTCCATTCATCTCTCAATTTCATACGAATTTGATGGTATCCACTACGCAAATTGATGAGGACATGACTACCTTGGATATGAACAAAAATATTACATATATGCATATTTGTCAGGTGATTTCTAGTGCAAACTATTCAATAATCTATTTATGTTATCCAGAACAAAAATACTTCACACACTTTTGTGTTTTGTCTAATTGCAGGTGTATGGGACATTTGTACAATCCACATATGAAGATAAGGAAGAAAGAGATGTTTATTTGCTGTCCAAAAAGTTCTCTCACGTCACTTTTGGCCCAAGAGAAGATAGAGTCCAAGTCTCTCACGTTCTGGATTCAGATTCGGACTGCACAGACATACCTGACTCAAAACGCACACAAGTTTTTCATACGGACTTCGAATTGGGTGATTCATTTTTTGTTGGAAACTAGATTTCGTGCACCTTCCAACCCAATTGGAAGCACCTTCAAATTCGTCCGAAGCGTTGAGTTGTGGACGAAACAATCTGATGCTGCAGCAGAATCCGAGTCAAACTACAAGTCCAAAGGTGTTACATCACCTCCACTTGGGCCCATTGGCCTTGTACGACCTAGATTTAGTTTTAGGCTGCCTTGGGACGTCCTCCCACCTCCTTGGCCGCCACCCCTTGCTCCTATATAAGTAGATACATCTAGTAGCTTTTCCTTGGGATTTGTTTAGTTAAAAGTTAGCCATTGCAACTTCGTGTGCTTCGTTTGTGTCCAACGACCTGATAAAGGCGAGGGTGTCCCGATCGTTCAATGAGATAATTGATAGAGGCGAGGGTGTCCCGATCTTTCGATGAGATGATAACTATCGATTTGGTGGAGACGACTTTGACGATCCGACTACAAACGTGCACGACGTTGCGCCTTAGCAATCGCTAAACCAATCTCCTGAGGTTACTGACGATGCCGGAAGCACGGTCAGCCTGACCACGAAGGTCTATTCCTGCAAACAATCAAAGAACGAGCAAGAATATGATAAAGCAATCTGAATATTGCAAATATATATGAGGTATTGATAATGGTGGGGATCCGTAAGCGGTCTTTGTCTGGTCGTTGGACACAAACGAAGTACACGAAGTTGCAATGGCTAACTTTTAACTAAACAAATCCCCAGGAAAAGCTACTAGATGGATCTACTTATATAGGAGCAAGGGGTGGCGGCCAAGGAGGTGGGAGGACGTCCCAAGGCAGCCTAAAACTAAATCTAGGTCGTACAAGGCCAATGGGCCCAAGTGGAGGTGATGTAACACCTTTGGACTTGTAGTTTGACTCGGATTCTGCTGCAGCATCAGATTGTTTCGTCGACAACTCAACGCTCCGGACGAATTTGAAGGTGATTCCAATTGGGTTGGAAAGTGCACGAAATCTAGTTTCGAACAAAAAAAGAATCACCCAATTCGGAGTCCGTATGGAAAACTTGTGTGCGTTTTGAGTCAGGTGTGTCTGTGCAGTCCGAATCTGAATCCAGAACGTGAGAGACTTGGACTCTATCTTCTCTTGGGCCAAAAGTGACGTGAGAGAACTTTTTGGACAGCAAATAAACATCTCTTTCTTCCTTATCTTCATATGTGGATTGTACAAATGTCCCATACACCTGCAATTAGACAAAACACAAAAGTGTGTGAAGTATTTTTGTTCTGGATAACATAAATAGATTATTGAATAGTTTGCACTAGAAATCACCTGACAAATATGCATATATGCAATATTTTTGGTCATATCCAAGGTAGGCATGTCCTCATCATCCTCCCCTTCTTGAAAATAAAGCCGTCCTCGGCGTTGATTAATCTGAAATGTGGCTAACAAAAGAGACAAGGTGTACATGTTGTATATGTATATGTCATCCATTTTTACTTCCCTTGATTTTTGCATATATGACACATGAATAGATGAGTAACTTGCATAGTTCATAAAATCTAAAGCCAAAAAATTAGCACAAGAAGTAGAAGGCATGAAAATATTGCAACTCAGTTTGCACATATAAGTGAAGCTCTTATTCATTTCAAAAGATTGACAATGTTCATCATTAAACCATCCCAACATTGGTGAATAAACCTTACTTGCATCAAATTTACATGCTACAACATGCTTAAATAAGCAAACATGCAATAATTTATTCAACACAGAATCATCACCAAGATTAGAGGTCATATCAAAATGATTAAACATTGGTTCTTTTGCATCAATAGTTAATTCAATGGGTGCACTCAAAATTGTTGGTATTTCAGTTGTTTGATCACATGGCAAAGTCAAATTATCAACGTAGTCCTCTAAAATAGGTGGTGTGATCAAAGTAGTGGGTAGCTCATCAGATGGTGCATTCAAATTGACAAGGCATTCATCATTCTCATGAAGAGATGGAAGATCAGTACCTTTGTCATTACCTCTTATGATCAACTCAAATGATGTAGCCACTCTCGGGGGCGATGTGTCACATGGTGGAGGTGATGTAGTCCTGACAACAACGGATGTGGTTGTCATAGTATGCCTAGTAGTTGAAGGAACAATCATATCAACTCTTGGAATGTGCACCGTGCGCTTGTTCTCCTCGTGGCCAACACGTTGTTTTATTTCCTGTTCAGCTTTGCAAGCAAGATGAAACAAATGGTCCATAGGATAACACTCTTCATGAATTAGTATCTCTTGAATATCACGGTTTAATCCTCCCCAAAATCTATCCATAAAATCATCTTCACTTTCTTCTAAAGAGGAATGCAACAAGGTAGTTTGTAAATCATCATAATATTTTGTTACAGTTTCACTACCTTGTTTTAAGTGTTGCAACTTCTTAATCATGTCACGAGTATAATAAGCAGGGACGAAAGTATGTCGCATAGCAAGTTTCAAATCATCCCAAGTAGTAGGTATATAATCAGGGTGTAACCGACAATATTCACTCCACCAAACCAAAGCATAACCAGTGAAAGAACCAACCGCAACCTTAACCTTTTTATGTTCATCGAAATTATGGGAAGCAAATATATTTTTTATGTCGAACTCCCATTCAATATATAAAGCAGGTTTAAAACGGCCATTAAATGGTGGTATAGATACATTAACCTGATCATGTGCATTTGGATGTTTGTGCACCTCTCGTGACGGTTGTGGTATTTGCAAAGGTGGTGGCACGTCTCCCGCGATCGACAAAGCCCATGAATTGACTCTGGATCCTGTCATGATTAGTAGAACAAGAAACAAGCGGTGGTGGTAGATGGCAGGGACGATGATGATGGTGCGGCGGCGGCGTGACAACTTATGACCAGAACTCGAAACTCTAAAAGACTAGACTCTAAGACCAGCAACTAGACACGACGATGCAACCGCAAATTCAACAAAGCAAAACACTAAAAAGATTATGCAAAGGCTCAGATTGGTTCGGATATGATGAACTAACCCTAATTTTTTTTGTGGCTTTTTCGTGGACTGTAGGTATGAAGAACAGACTCGATCTAAACTACGAAAAACTGTAAAATCTCACCGAGCAACCTGGAAATCTGATACCACTTGATAGAGGCAAAGGTGTCCCGTCTTTCGATGAGATGATGGATATCGCTTTGTTGGAAGTCGACTTTGACGATCCGACTACGAACGTGCGAGGACGTCGCGCCTTAGCAATCGCTAAACCAACTCCGAGAGGTTATTGACCACGCCGGAGCACGATCAACCTGACCACGAGGGTCTGTTTCCTGCGAGCAAACGAAGAACAAGCAAGAAACTGAGATTGCAATCTGGATATTGCGAATATAAGATGAAAGCTTTATTGATCAAGGTGGGGTTCTGTGACGCCTTTGTCTGGTCGTTGAACACAAACGAAGTACGCGAAGTTGCAGCTATGGCGAACTTTTAGTCTAAACAAAACCCAAGGAAAAGCTACTAGATGGATCTACTTATATAGGAGCAAGGGGTGGCGGCCAAGGAGGTGGGAGGACGTCCCAAGGCAGCCTAAAACTAAATCTAGGTCGTACAAGGCCAATGGGCCCAAGTGGAGGTGATGTAACACCTTTGGACTTGTAGTTTGACTCGGATTCTGCTGCAGCATCAGATTGTTTCGTCCACAACTCAACGCTCCGGACGAATTTGAAGGTGATTCCAATTGGGTTGGAAAGTGCACGAAATCTAGTTTCCAACAAGAAAAGAATCACCCAATTCGGAGTCCGTATGAAAAACTTGTGTGCGTTTTGAGTCAGGTGTGTCTGTGCAGTCCGAATCTGAATCCAGAACGTGAGAGACTTGGACTCTATCTTCTCTTGGGCCAAAAGTGACGTGAGAGAACTTTTTGGACGGAAAATAAACATCTCTTTCTTTCTTATCTTCATATGTGGATTGTACAAATGTCCCATACACCTGCAATTAGACAAAACACAAAAGTGTGTGAAGTATTTTTGTTCTGGATAACACAAATAGATTATTGAATAGTTTGCACTAGAAATCACCTGACAAATATGCATATATGCAATATTTTTGGTCATATCCAAGGTAGTCATGTCCTCATCATCCTCCCCTTCTTGAAAATAAAGCCGTCCTCGGCGTTGCTTAATCTGAAATGTGGCTAACAAAAGAGACAAGGTGTACATGTTGTATATGTATATGTCATCCATTTTTACTTTCCTTGATTTTTGCATATATGACACATGAATAGATGAGTAACTTGCATAGTTCATAAAATCTAAAGCCAAAAAATTAGCACAAGAAGTAGAAGGCATGAAAATATTGCAACTCAGTTTGCACATATAAGTGAAGCTCTTATTCATTTCAAAAGATTGACAATGTTCATCATTAAACCATCCCAACATTGGTGAATAAACCTTATTTGCATCAAATTTACATGCTACAACATGCTTAAATAAGCAAACATGCAATAAGTCATTCAACACAGAATCATCACCAAGATTAGAGGTCATATCAAAATGATTAAACATTGGTTCTTTTGCATCAATAGTTAATTCAATGGGTGCACTCAAAATTGTTGGTATTTCAGTTGTTTGATCACATGGCAAAGTCAAATTATCAACATAGTCCTCGAAAATAGGTGGTGTGATCAAAGTAGTGGGTAGCTCATCAGATGGTGCATTCAAATTGACAAGGCATTCATCATTCTCATGTAGAGATGGAAGATCAGTACCTTTGTCATTACCTCTTATGATCAACTCAGATGATGTAGCCACTCTCGGGGGCGATGTGTCACATGGTGGAGGTGATGTAGTCCTGACAACAACGGATGTGGTTGTCATAGTATGCCTAGTAGTTGAAGGAACAATCATATCAACTCTTGGAATGTGCACCGTGCGCTTGTTCTCCTCGTGGCCAACACGTCGTTTTATTTCCTGTTCAGCTTGGCAAGCAAGATGAAACAAATGGTCCATAGGATAACACTCTTCATGAATTAGTATCTCTTGAATATCACGGTTTAATCCTCCCCCAAATCTATCCATAAAATCATCTTCACTTTCTTCTAAAGAGGAATGCAACAAGGTAGTTTGTAAATCATCATAATATTTTGTTACAGTTTCACTACCTTGTTTTAAGTGTTGCAACTTCTTAATCATGTCACGAGTATAATAAGCAGGGACGAAAGTATGTCGCATGGCAAGTTTCAAATCATCCCAAGTAGTAGGTATATAATCAGGGTGTAACTGACAATATTCACTCCACCAAACCAAAGCATAACCAGTGAAAGAACCAACCGCAACCTTAACCTTTTTATGTTCATCGAAATTATGGGAAGCAAATATATTTTTTATGTCGAACTCCCATTCAATATATAAAGCAGGTTTAAAACGGCCATTAAATGGTGGTATAGATACATTAACCTGATCATGTGCATTTGGATGTTTGTGCACCTCTCATGACGGTTGTGGTATTTGCAAAGGTGGTGGCACGTCTCCCGCGATCGACAAAGCCCATGAATTGACTCTGGATCCTGTCATGATTAGTAGAACAAGAAACAAAACCCAAAAATAATGTTCCTATAACTACTAGGATGTGGTGGTAAAACGCTCACAGTAAAGCAAATATCAATGTCTTACAAGTTCTTACCATGCAGCAGGCGGTGATCGGCAACCAGCGGTGTCAAGTAACTCCGAATATTGAGTAAAGCGATTGCCAGGGGAGCGTACGTATACACGGTGTAGAAATATGTGGAGCTGGGTTGGCTATAGATGGTAGCAAAAGATTAGCAATAATCAATTCAAAGATGCAATGTTGAATAAACGCTCAACGACGGTACTGTGCTGGTCCTAGGCTAGACCGGACTAGAGACGCGAGCCTAGAACACTAATGAGGTCACGGCGTAGCACAACTAGCATCAATGAAGGATACTAAGTTGCTCTTGACAGCAAGATATAAGTGAAGATCACAACAGCAGTGAAGATAATGAGGTGAAACAACAGCCAAGCAGGATATATCAACAACTTTGTCTCCAACTTTCCTCTGAAAAAGTTTGTGCCGATTTTTTTGTTTTTTTTTTCTTCTCTCTTTTTTTTCCTCACACTTTTTTTTTCTTTCTCTCCTTTTTTTTTCTCTGACTTTTTTTTCCTTTTTTTTCTCTCTTTTTTTCTCTCTTTTTTTCTCCCTCTTTCCAAAACAAACTAGATAAGATGCAGATTGGATCAAGTGAAGATGTGAATGATCTCAACTATTATTATGACAATGAATGGTGGGTAGCACGTGGTGGAAATTGATGGATGGGTGGTGGACAGCGGAAGAGATAATGATGCAGCGGTGGCGTGACTAATGTGAACAGAACTCGAAACTCTAAACGAACTAGACACTAAGACCAGCAACTCGACACGACGATGCAATCGATAATTCAACTATGCAATCAATGAAAAGAAAATTGCAAAGGCTCAAACTGGCTTGGACCAAGGATGAATAGATCTAACTCTTTTTTGTGGCTTTTTCTTAGACAATAGGTAAGAAAGTAAATCTAATCTAGGAAAACTGGAAATTCTCACCGAGCAACCTGAAAACTGATACCACTTGATAGAGGCGAGGGTGTCCCGATCTTTCGATGAGATGATAACTATCGATTTGGTGGAGACGACTTTGACGATCCGACTACAAACGTGCACGCCGTTGCGCCTTAGCAATCGCTAAACCAATCTCCTGAGGTTACTGACGATGCCGGAAGCACGGTCAACCTGACCACGAAGGTCTATTCCTGCAAGCAATCGAAGAACGAGCAAGAATATGATAAAGCAATCTGAATATTGCAAATATATATGAGGTATTGATAATGGTGGGGATCCGTAAGCGGTCTTGGTCTGGTCGTTGGACACAAACGAAGTACACGAAGTTGCAATGGCTAACTTTTAACTAAATAAATCCCCAGGAAAAGCTACTAGATGGATCTACTTATATAGGAGCAAGCCTAGAACACTAATGAGGTCACGGCGTAGCACAACTAGCATCAATGAAGGATACTAAGTAATTCTTGACAGCAAGATATAAGTGAAGATCACAACGGCAGTGAAGATAATGATGAAAAA
The DNA here is from genome assembly GCF_002162155.2 of Triticum dicoccoides. Taxonomy (NCBI): domain Eukaryota; kingdom Viridiplantae; phylum Streptophyta; class Magnoliopsida; order Poales; family Poaceae; genus Triticum; species Triticum dicoccoides. The sequence continues at coordinate 312,568,132 of NC_041391.1, forward strand.
CAACTGCCAAGCAGGATATACAACAACTCTCTCTCCAACTTTCCTCTTGAAAAGTTTGAGACAATTTTCTGATAAATTCTTTCAAAGAATGCTACTAACTCAAGCTTTCCAATGCAAAAAGAATCACTCAATTCCGAGCTGATATGAGGAGTCAAAGAATTCTAAAAGTGGCCTCAAAAATTGGAACAAGTTGTGTTCACGAACTTCGGAGGGCAAAAAGACCTATTTGGAAGCCGATTTTGAGGTGTCAAATATTGAACTAGCTTCTGCAACTATTTAGATGCGGCTCGTCGCTATCTTCAATTTGAGTACTCACGGAGCCAAAACGGACTTCGTATGAGGAAGATACACCTGTTTTACTGAACAGTGCGCAAAACAGATTCCAATCCGAATTCAGGTACGAGATTGATTCTAGATAGATCCAATTTTTTTTTCTTCTCTCTTTTTTTTCTCATGCTTTTTTTTTCTTTTTCTTCTCCTTTTTTTCTCTGATTTTTTTTCTCTCTTTTTTTTTCCTTTTTTCTCTTTTTTTCTTTATCTTCTTTTTCTCCCTCTTTCCAAGACAAACTAGATAAGATGCAGATTCGATCAGGCGAAGATGTGAGTGACCTCAACTATGATTATGACAATAAACAGTGCGTAGCACATGGTGGAAAATGGTGGATGGGATGGTGGACAGCGGATGGGATAATGATGCAGCGGCTGCGTGACTAATGTGAATAGAACTCGAAACTCTAAAGGAACTAGACACTAAGACCAGCAACTCGACACGGCGATGCAACCGATAATTCAATAATGCAAACAATGAAAAGAAAATTGCAAAGGCTCAGTCTGGCTAGGACAAAGGATGAATAGATCTAACTTTTGTTTTGTGGCTTTTTCTTGGACAATAGGTAAGAAAATAAATCTAATCTAGGAAAAACTAGAAATTCTCACCGAGCAACCTGAAAACTGATACCACTTGATAAAGGCGAGGGTGTCCCGATCTTTCAATGAGATGATAACTATCGATTTGGTGGAGACGACTTTGACGATCCGACTACAAACGTGCACGACGTTGCGCCTTAGCAATCGCTAAACCAATCTCCTGAGGTTACTGACGATGCCGGAAGCACGGTCAGCCTGACCACGAAGGTCTATTCCTGCAAGCAATCGAAGAACGAGCAAGAATATGATAAAGCAAACTGAATATTGCAAATATATATGAAGTATTGATAATGGTGGGGATCCGGAAGCGGTCTTGGTTTGGTCGTTGGACACAAACGAAGTACACGAAGTTGCAATGGCTAACTTTTAACTAAATAAATCCCAAGGAAAAAGCTACTAGATGGATCTACTTATATAGGAGCAAGGGGTGGCGGCCAAGGAGGTGGGAGGACGTCCCAAGGCAGCCTAAAACTAAATCTAGGTCGTACAAAGCCAATGGGCCCAAGTGGAGGTGATGTAACACCTTTGGACTTGTAGTTTGACTCGGATTCTGCTGCAGCATCAGATTGTTTCGTCCACAACTCAACGCTCCGGACGAATTTGAAGGTGATTCCAATTGGGTTGGAAAGTGCACGGAATCTAGTTTCCAACAAAAAAAGAATCACCCAATTCGGAGTCCGTATGAAAAACTTGTGTGCGTTTTGAGTCAGGTATGTCTGTGCAGTCCGAATCTGAATCCAGAACGTGAGAGACTTGGACTCTATCTTCTCTTGGGCCAAAAGTGACGTGAGAGAACTTTTTGAACAGCAAATAAACATCTCTTTCTTCCTTATCTTCATATGTGGATTGTACAAATGTCCCATACACCTGCAATTAGACAAAACACAAAAGTGTGTGAAGTATTTTTGTTCTGGATAACACAAATAGATTATTGAATAGTTTGCAGTAGAAATCACCTGACAAATATGCATATATGCAATATTTTTGGTCATATCCAAGGTAGTCATGTCCTCATCACGACCAGACCAAGACCACTTTTCGGATCCCCACCATTATCAATACTTCATATATATTTGCAATATTCAGATTGCTTTATCATATTCTTGCTCGTTCTTCGATTGCTTGCAGGAATAGACCTTCGTGGTCAGGCTGACCGTGCTTCCAGCATCGTCAGTAACCTCAGGAGATTGGTTTAGCGATTGCTAAGGCGCAACGTCGTGCACGTTTGTAGTCGGATCGTCAAAGTCGTCTCCACCAAATCGATAGTTATCATCTCATCGAAAGATCGGGACCCTCGCCTCTATCAAGTGGTATCAGTTTTCAGGTTGCTCGGTGAGAATTTCCAGTTTTTCCTAGATTAGATTTATTTTCTTACCTATTGTCCAAGAAAAAGCCACAAAACAAAAGTTAGATCTATTCATCCTTTGTCCTAGCCAGACTGAGCCTTTGCAATTTTCTTTTCATTGTTTGCATTATTGAATTATCGGTTGCATCGCCGTGTCGAGTTGCTGGTCTTAGTGTCTAGTTCCTTTAGAGTTTCGAGTTCTGTTCACATTAGTCATGCAGCCGCTGCATCATTATCCCATCCGCTGTCCACCATCCCATCCACCAATTTCCACCACGTGCTACGCACTGTTTATTATCATAATCATAGTTGAGGTCACTCACATCTTCGCCAGATCGAATCTGCATCTTATCTAGTTTGTCTTGGAAAGAGGGAGAAAAAGAAGATAAAGAAAAAAAAGAGAGGAAAAAGGAAAGAAAAAAAAAGAAAAAGAGGGAGAAGAAAAAGAAAAAAAAGCGTGAGAAAAAAAAAGAGAGAAGAAAAAAAATTGGATCTATCTAGAATCAATCTCGTACCTGAATTCGGATTGGAATCTGTTTTGCGCACTGTTCAGTAAAACAGGTGTATCTTCCTCATACGAAGTCTGTTTTGGCTCCGTGAGTACTCAAATTGAAGATAGCGACGAGCCGCATCTAAATAGTTGCAGAAGTTAGTTCAATATTTGACACCTCAAAATCGGCTTCTAAATAGGCCTTTTTGCCCTCCGAAATTCGTGAACACAGCTTGTTCCAATTTTTCAGGCCAGTTTTAGAATTCTTTGACTCCTCATATCAACTCGGAATTGAGTGATTCTTTTGCATTGGAAAGCTTGAGTTAGTAGCATTCTTTGAAAGAATTTATTAGAAAATTGTCTCAAACTTTTCAAGAGGAAAGTTGGAGAGAGAGTTGTTGTATATCCTGCTTGGCAGTTGTTTTTCATCATTATCTTCACTGCCGTTGTGATCTTCACTTATATCTTGCTGTCAAGAGCTACTTAGTATCCTTCATTGATGCTAGTTGTGCTACGCCGTGACCTTATTAGTGTTCTAGGCTCGCGTCTCTAGTCCGGTCTAGCCTAGGACCAGCACAGTACCATCGTTGAGCGTTTATTCAACATTGCATCTTTGAATTGATTATTGCTAATCTTTTGCTACCATATATAGCCAACCCAGCTCCACATATTTCTACACCGTGTATATGTACGCTCCCCTGGCAATCGCTTTACTCAATATTCGGAGTTACTTGACACCGCTGGTTGCCGATCACCGCCTGCTGCATGATAAGAACTTGTAAGACATTGATATTTGCTTTACTGTGAGCGTTTTACCACGACATCCTAGTAGTTATAGGAACATTATTTTTGGGTTTTGTTTCTTGTTCTACTAATCATGACAGGATCCAGAGTCAATTCATGGGCTTTGTCGATCGCGGGAGACGTGCCACCACCTTTGCAAATACCACAACCGTCACGAGAGGTGCACAAACATCCACATGCACATGATCAGGTTAATGTATCTATACCACCATTTAATGGCCATTTTAAACCTGCTTTATATATTGAATGGGAGTTCGACATAAAAAATATATTTGCTTCCCATAATTTCGATGAACATAAAAAGGTTAAGGTTGCGGTTGGTTCTTTCACTGGTTATGCTTTGGTTTGGTGGAGTGAATATTGTCAGTTACACCCTGATTATATACCTACTACTTGGGATGATTTGAAACTTGCCATGCGACATACTTTCGTCCCTGCTTATTATACTCGTGACATGATTAAGAAGTTGCAACACTTAAAACAAGGTAGTGAAACTGTAACAAAATATTATGATGATTTACAAACTACCTTGTTGCATTCCTCTTTAGAAGAAAGTGAAGATGATTTTATGGATAGATTTGGGGGAGGATTAAACCGTGATATTCAAGAGATACTAATTCATGAAGAGTGTTATCCTATGGACCATTTGTTTCATCTTGCTTGCCAAGCTGAACAGGAAATAAAACGACGTGTTGGCCACGAGGAGAACAAGCGCACGGTGCACATTCCAAGAGTTGATATGATTGTTCCTTCAACTACTAGGCATACTATGACAACCACATCCGTTGTTGTCAGGACTACATCACCTCCACCATGTGACACATCGCCCCCGAGAGTGGCTACATCATCTGAGTTGATCATAAGAGGTAATGACAAAGGTACTGATCTTCCATCTCTACATGAGAATGATGAATGCCTTGTCAATTTGAATGCACCATCTGATGAGCTACCCACTACTTTGATCACACCACCTATTTTCGAGGACTATGTTGATAATTTGACTTTGCCATGTGATCAAACAACTGAAATACCAACAATTTTGAGTGCACCCATTGAATTAACTATTGATGCAAAAGAACCAATGTTTAATCATTTTGATATGACCTCTAATCTTGGTGATGATTCTGTGTTGAATGACTTATTGCATATTTGCTTATTTAAGCATGTTGTAGCATGTAAATTTGATGCAAGTAAGGTTTATTCACCAATGTTGGGATGGTTTAATGATGAACATTGTCAATCTTTTGAAATGAATAAGAGCTTCACTTATATGTGCAAACTGAGTTGCAATATTTTCATGCCTTCTACTTCTTGTGCTAATTTGTTGGCTTTAGATTTTATGAACTATGCAAGTTACTCATCTATTCATGTGTCATATATGCAAAAATCAAGGGAAGTAAAAATGGATGACATATACATATACAACATGTACACCTTGTGATAGAGGCGGGGTGTCCCGATCTTTCGATGAGATGGTAACTATCGATTTGGTGGAGACGACTTTGACGATCCGACTACAAACGTGCACGACGTTGCGCCTTAGCAATCGCTAAACCAATCTCCAGAGGTTATTGACCACGCCGGTGCACGATCAACCTGACCACGAAGGTCTATTCCTGCAAGCAATCGAAGAACGAGCAAGAATATGATAAAAGCAATCTGAATATTGCAAATATGTATGAAGTATTGATAAAGGTGGGGATCCGAAAGCGGTCTTGGTCTGGTCGTTGGACACAAACAAAGTACACGAAGTTGCGTTGGCTAACTTTTAACTAAACAAATCCCCAGGAAAAGCTACTAGATGGATCTACTTATATAGGAGCAAGGGGTGGCGGCCAAGGAGGTGGGAGGACGTCCCAAGGCAGCCTAAAACTAAATCTAGGTCGTACAAGGCCAATGGGCCCAAGTGGAGGTGATGTAACACCTTTGGACTTGTAGTTTGACTCGGATTCTGCTGCAGCATCAGATTGTTTCGTCCACAACTCAACGCTCCGGACGAATTTGAAGGTGATTCCAATTGGGTTGGAAAGTGCACGAAATCTAGTTTCCAACAAAAAAAGAATCACCCAATTCGGAGTCCGTATGAAAAACTTGTGTGCGTTTTGAGTCAGGTGTGTCTGTGCAGTCCGAATCTGAATCCAGAACGTGAGAGACTTGGACTCTATCTTCTCTTGGGCCAAAAGTGACATGAGAGAACTTTTTGGACAGCAAATAAACATCTCTTTCTTCCTTATCTTCATATGTGGATTGTACAAATGTCCCATACACCTGCAATTAGACAAAACACAAAAGTATGTGAAGTATTTTTGTTCTGGATAACATAAATAGATTATTGAATAGTTTGCACTAGAAATCACCTTACAAATATGCATATATGCAATATTTTTGGTCATATCCAAGGTAGTCATGTTCTTATCATCCTCCCCTTCTTGAAAATAAAGCCGTCCTCGGCGTTGCTTAATCTGAAATGTGGCTAACAAAAGAGACAAGGTGTACATGTTGTATATGTATATGTCATCCATTTTTACTTCCCTTGATTTTTGCATATATGACACATGAATAGATGAGTAACTTGCATAGTTCATAAAATCTAAAGCCAAAAAATTAGCACAAGAAGTAGAAGGCATGAAAATATTGCAACTCAGTTTGCACATATAAGTGAAGCTCTTATTCATTTCAAAAGATTGACAATGTTCATCATTAAACCATCCCAACATTGGTGAATAAACCTTACTTGCATCAAATTTACATGCTACAACATGCTTAAATAAGCAAACATGCAATAAGTCATTCAACACAGAATCATCACCAAGATTAGAGGTCATATCAAAATGATTAAACATTGTGATAGAGGCAAAGGTGTCCCGTCTTTCGATGAGATGGTGGATTTCGCTTTGGTGGAAGTCGACTTTGACGATCCGACTACGAACGTGCGAGGACGTCGCGCCTTAGCAATCGCTAAACCAACTCCGAGAGGTTATTGACCACGTCGGAGCACGATCAACCTGACCACGAGGGTCTGTTTCCTGCGAGCAAACGAAGAACAAGCAAGAAACTGAGATTGCAATCTGGATATTGCGAATATAAGATGAAAGCTTTATTGATCAAGGTGGGGTTCTGTGACGCCTTTGTCTGGTCGTTGAACACAAACGAAGTACGCGAAGTTGCAGCTATGGCGAACTTTTAATCTAAACAAAACCCAAGGTCTAAACGATGCCCTAAGGGCTGTATATATGGAGGAAGAGGGGGTGGATTTAGTGGCCCTTGGTGGAGGGGTCCGAAATCAACCCTATCTCTTGTTTCCCCACACATACGGACTCTAAAAATAGCCTATACTTATGTATTTCGAAATTACATGGGCCTGGCCCAATAATAAGGTGACGCAGCACCTAAAATAGCCTCGGGACGAAATTTATGAAGTGGCATCTTGTATATTTCGTCCAAGGCTTCATGCACACATTATGGTGGCTTCAAAGTCCTGAAATCATCACTTGTAACTCCGTTCTTGTTCCCCTTGCGCATGCCATCATCTCCATGCTTGTTCTTGCTCCAATGTTCATCCTTCTCCAAGCTAGGCCCTTCATTTGTAAGCAAAACAAATGTATCCAATTTAGGCAGCATCATATTCTCATGAACATTAGAATCATTACCAAGAAACGAAAGTACCTGATAATTTAGTTGGCGTGCACGAGCTCTAGTAATTGGTCAAGTATGTATAGCAGCAGGGGCTGTGGGTGTAACAATTGTATTGATGTCCTCATCACATCCCATCCACCAATTTCCACCACGTGCTACGCACTGTTTATTGTCATAATCATAGTTGAGGTCACTCACATCTTCGCCTGATCGAATCTGCATCTTATCTAGTTTGTCTTGGAAAGAGGGAGAAAAAGAAGATAAAGAGAAAAAAAGAGAGAAAAAAGGAAAGGAAAAAAAAAAGAAAAAGAGGGAGAAGAAAAAGAAAAAAAGGCGTGAGAAAAAAAAAGAATCACCCAATTCGGAGTCCGTATGAAAAACTTGTGGGCGTTTTGAGTCAGGTATGTCTGTGCAGTCCGAATCTGAATCCAGAACGTGAGAGACTTGGACTCTATCTTCTCTTGGGCCAAAAGTGACGTGAGAGAACTTTTTGGACAGCAAATAAACATCTCTTTCTTCCTTATCTTCATATGTGGATTGTACAAATGTCCCATACACCTGCAATTAGACAAAACACAAAAGTGTGTGAAGTATTTTTGTTCTGGATAACATAAATAGATTATTGAATAGTTTGCACTAGAAATCACCTGACAAATATGCATATATGCAATATTTTTGGTCATATCCAAGGTAGTCATGTCCTCATCATCCTCCCCTTCTTGAAAATAAAGCCGTCCTCGGCGTTGCTTAATCTGAAATGTGGCTAACAAAAGAGACAAGGTGTACATGTTGTATATGTATATGTCATACATTTTTACTTTCCTTGATTTTTGCATATATGACACATGAATAGATGAGTAATTTGCATAGTTCATAAAATCTAAAGCCAAAAAATTAGCACAAGAAGTAGAAGGCATGAAAATATTGCAACTCAGTTTGCACATATAAGTGAAGCTCTTATTCATTTCAAAAGATTGACAATGTTCATCATTAAACCATCCCAACATTGGTGAATAAACCTTACTTGCATCAAATTTACATGCTACAACATGCTTAAATAAGCAAACATGCAATAAGTCATTCAACACAGAATCATCACCAAGATTAGAGGTCATATCAAAATGATTAAACATTGGTTCTTTTGCATCAATAGTTAATTCAATGGGTGCACTCAAAATTGTTGGTATTTCAGTTGTTTGATCACATGGCAAAGTCAAATTATCAACATAGTCCTCGAAAATAGGTGGTGTGATCAAAGTAGTGGGTAGCTCATCAGATGGTGCATTCAAATTGACAAGGCATTCATCATTCTCATGTAGAGATGGAAGATCTGTACCTTTGTCATTACCTCTTATGATCAACTCAGATGATGTAGCCACTCTCGGGGGCGATGTGTCACATGGTGGAGGTGATGTAGTCCTGACAACAACGGATGTGGTTGTCATAGTATGCCTAGTAGTTGAAGGAACAATCATATCAACTCTTAGAATGTGCACCGTGCGCTTGTTCTCCTCGTGGCCAACACGTCGTTTTATTTCCTGTTCAGCTTGGCAAGCAAGATGAAACAAATGGTCCATAGGATAACACTCTTCATGAATTAGTATCTCTTGAATATCACGGTTTAATCCTCCCCAAAATCTATCCATAAAATCATCTTCACTTTCTTCTAAAGAGGAATGCAACAAGGTAGTTTGTAAATCATCATAATATTTTGTTACAGTTTCACTACCTTGTTTTAAGTGTTGCAACTTCTTAATCATGTCACGAGTATAATAAGCAGGGACGAAAGTATGTCGCATAGCAAGTTTCAAATCATCCCAAGTAGTAGGTATATAATCAGGGTGTAACCGACAATATTCACTCCACCAAACCAAAGCATAACCAGTGAAAGAACCAACCGCAACCTTAACCTTTTTATGTTCATCGAAATTATGGGAAGCAAATATATTTTTTATGTCAAACTCCCATTCAATATATAAAGCAGGTTTAAAACGGCCATTAAATGGTGGTATAGATACATTAACCTGATCATGTGCATTTGGATGTTTGTGCACCTCTCGTGACGGTTGTGGTATTTGCAAAGGTGGTGGCACGTCTCCCGCGATCGACAAAGCCCATGAATTGACTCTGGATCCTGTCATGATTAGTAGAACAAGAAACAAAACCCAAAAATAATGTTCCTATAACTACTAGGATGTGGTGGTAAAACGCTCACAGTAAAGCAAATATCAATGTCTTACAAGTTCTTACATGCAGCAGGCGGTGATCGGCAACCAGCGGTGTCAAGTAACTCCGAATATTGAGTAAAGCGATTGCCAGGGGAGCGTACGTATACACGGTGTAGAAATATGTGGAGCTGTGATAAAGGCAAAGGTGTCCCGTCTTTCGATGAGATGGTGGATTTCGCTTTGGTGGAAGTCGACTTTGACGATCCGACTACGAACGTGCGAGGACGTCGCGCCTTAGCAATCGCTAAACCAACTCCGAGAGGTTATTGACCACGCCGGAGCACGATCAACCTGACCACGAGGGTCTGTTTCCTGCGAGCAAACGAAGAACAAGCAAGAAACTAAGATTGCAATCTGGATATTGCGAATATAAGATGAAAGCTTTATTGATCAAGGTGGGGTTCTGTGACGCCTTTGTCTGGTCGTTGAACACAAACGAAGTACGCGAAGTTGCAGCTATGGCGAACTTTTAATCTAAACAAAACCCAAAGTCTAAACGATGCCCTAAGGGCTGTATATATGGAGGAAGAGGGGGGAATTTCGTGGCCCTTGGTGGAGGGGTCCGAAATCAACCCTATCTCTTGTTTCCCCACACATACGGACTCTAAAAATAGCCTATACTTATGTATTTCGAAATTACATGGGCCTGGTGATAGAGGCGAGGGTGTCCCGATCTTTCGATGAGATGATAACTATCGATTTGGTGGAGACGACTTTGACGATCCGACTACAAACGTGCACGACGTTGCGCCTTAGCAATCGCTAAACCAATCTCCTGAGGTTACTGACGATGCCGGAAGCACGGTCAGCCTGACCACGAAGGTCTATTCCTGCAAGCAATCGAAGAACGAGCAAGAATATGATAAAGCAATCTGAATATTGCAAATATATATGAGGTATTGATAATGGTGGGGATCCATAAGCGGTCTTGGTCTGGTCGTTGGACACAAACGAAGTACACGAAGTTGCAATGGCTAACTTTTAACTAAACAAATCCCAAGGAAAAGCTACTAGATGGATCTACTTATATAGGAGCAAGGGGTGGCGGCCAAGGAGGTGGAAGGACGTCCCAAGGCAGCCTAAAACTAAATCTAGGTCGTACAAGGCCAATGGGCCCAAGTGGAGGTGATGTAACACCTTTGGACTTGTAGTTTGACTCGGATTCTGCTGCAGCATCAGATTGTTTCGTCCACAACTCAACGCTCCGGACGAATTTGAAGGTGATTCCAATTGGGTTGGAAAGTGCACGAAATCTAGTTTCCAACAAAAAAAGAATCACCCAATTCGGAGTCCGTATGAAAAACTTGTGTGCGTTTTGAGTCAGGTGTGTCTGTGCAGTCCGAATCTGAATCCAGAACGTGAGAGACTTGGACTCTATCTTCTCTTGGGCCAAAAGTGACATGAGAGAACTTTTTGGACAGCAAATAAACATCTCTTTCTTCCTTATCTTCATATGTGGATTGTACAAATGTCCCATACACCTGCAATTAGACAAAACACAAAAGTATGTGAAGTATTTTTGTTCTGGATAACATAAATAGATTATTGAATAGTTTGCACTAGAAATCACCTTACAAATATGCATATATGCAATATTTTTGGTCATATCCAAGGTAGTCATGTTCTTATCATCCTCCCCTTCTTGAAAATAAAGCCGTCCTCGGCGTTGCTTAATCTGAAATGTGGCTAACAAAAGAGACAAGGTGTACATGTTGTATATGTATATGTCATCCATTTTTACTTCCCTTGATTTTTGCATATATGACACATGAATAGATGAGTAACTTGCATAGTTCATAAAATCTAAAGCCAAAAAATTAGCACAAGAAGTAGAAGGCATGAAAATATTGCAACTCAGTTTGCACATATAAGTGAAGCTCTTATTCATTTCAAAAGATTGACAATGTTCATCATTAAACCATCCCAACATTGGTGAATAAACCTTACTTGCATCAAATTTACATGCTACAACATGCTTAAATAAGCAAACATGCAATAAGTCATTCAACACAGAATCATCACCAAGATTAGAGGTCATATCAAAATGATTAAACATTGGTTCTTTTGCATCAATAGTTAATTCAATGGGTGCACTCAAAATTGTTGGTATTTCAGTTGTTTGATCACATGGCAAGTTTCAAATCATCCCAAGTAGTAGGTATATAATCAGGGTGTAACCAACAATATTCACTCCACCAAACCAAAGCATAACCAGTGAAAGAACCAACCGCAACCTTAACCTTTTTATGTTCATTGAAATTATGGGAAGCAAATATATTTTTTATCTCGAACTCCCATTCAATATATAAAGCAGGTTTAAAACGGCCATTAAATGATGGTATAGATACATTAACCTGATCATGTGCATTTGGATGTTTGTGCACCTCTCGTGACGGTTGTGGTATTTGTAAAGGTGGTGGCACGTCTCCCGCGATCGACAAAGCCCATGAATTGACTCTGGATCCTGTCATGATTAGTAGAACAAGAAACAAAACCCAAAAATAATGTTCCTATAACTACTAGGATGTGGTGGTAAAACGCTCACAGTAAAGCAAATATCAATGTCTTACAAGTTCTTACCATGCAGCAGGCGGTGATCGGCAACCAGCAGTGTCAAGTAACTCCGAATATTGAGTAAAGCGATTGCCAGGGGAGCGTACGTATACACGGTGTAGAAATATGTGGAGCTGGGTTGGCTATATATGGTAGCAAAAGATTAGCAATAATCAATTCAAAGATGCAATGTTGAATAAACGCTCAACGACGGTACTGTGCTGGTCCTAGGCTAGACCGAACTAGAGACGCGAGCCTAGAACACTAATGAGGTCACGTCGTAGCACAACTAGCATCAATGAAGGACACTAAGTAGCTTTGGACAGCAAGATATAAGTGAAGATCACAACGGCAGTAAAGATAATGAGGTGAAACAACAGCCAAGCAGGATATATCAACAACTTTGTCTCCAACTTTCCTCTGAAAAAGTTTGTGCCGATTTTTTTGTTTTTTTTTCTTCTCTCTTTTTTTCCTCACACTTTTTTTTCTTTCTCTCCTTTTTTTTCTCTGACTTTTTTTTTCTCCTTTTTTTTCTCCTTTTTTTCTCTCTTTTTTTCTCCCTCTTTCCAAAACAAACTAGATAAGATGCAGATTGGATCAAGTGAAGATGTGAACGATCTCAACTATTATTATGACAATGAATGATGGGTAGCACGGGGTGGAAATTGATGGATGGGTGGTGGACAGCGGAAGAGATAATGATGCAGCGGTGGCGTGACTAATGTGAACAGAACTCGAAACTCTAAACGAACTAGACACTAAGACCAGCAACTTGACACGACGATGCAACCGATAATTCAACTATACAAGCAATGAAAAGAAAATTGCAAAGGCTCAGACTGGCTTGGACCAAGGATGAATAGATCTAACTCTTTTTTGTGGCTTTTTCTTGGACAATAGGTAAGAAAATAAATCTAATCTAGGAAAACTGGAAATTCTCACCGAGCAACCTGAAAACTGATACCACTTGATAGAGGCGGGGTGTCCCGATCTTTCGATGAGATGCTAACTATCGATTTGGTGGAGACGACTTTGACGATCCGACTACAAATGTGCACGACGTTGCGCCTTAGCAATCGCTAAACCAATCTCCAGAGGTTATTGACCACGCCGGTGCACGATCAACCTGACCACGAAGGTCTATTCCTGCAAGCAATCGAAGAACGAGCAAGAATATGATAAAAGCAATCTGAATATTGCAAATATGTATGAAGTATTGATAAAGGTGGGGATCCGAAAGCGGTCTTGGTCTAGTCGTTGGACACAAACAAAGTACACGAAGTTGCGTTGGCTAACTTTTAACTAAACAAATCCCCAAGAAAAGCTACTAGATGGATCTACTTATATAGGAGCAAGGGGTGGCGGCCAAGGAGGTGGGAGGACGTCCCAAGGCAGCCTAAAACTAAATCTAGGTCGTACAAGGCCAATGGGCCCAAGTGGAGGTGATGTAACACCTTTGGACTTGTAGTTTGACTCGGATTCTGCTGCAGCATCAGATTGTTTCGTCCACAACTCAACGCTCCGGACGAATTTGAAGGTGATTCCAATTAGGTTGGAAAGTGCACGAAATCTAGTTTCCAACAAAAAAAGAATCACCCAATTCGGAGTCCGTATGAAAAACTTGTGTGCGTTTTGAGTCAGGTGTGTCTGTGCAGTCCGAATCTGAGTCCAGAACGTGAGAGACTTGGACTCTATCTTCTCTTGGGCCAAAAGTGACGTGAGAGAACTTTTTGGACAGCAAATAAACATCTCTTTCTTCCTTATCTTCATATGTGGATTGTACAAATGTCCCATACACCTGCAATTAGACAAAACACAAAAGTGTGTGAAGTATTTTTGTTCTGGATAACATAAATAGATTATTGAATAGTTTGCACTAGAAATCACCTTACAAATATGCATATATGCAATATTTTTGGTCATATCCAAGGTAGTCATGTTCTTATCACCTTGTCTCTTTTGTTACCAACATTTTAGATTAAGCAACGCCGAGGACGGCTTTATTTTCAAGAAGGGGAGGACGATGAGGACATGACTACCTTGGATATGACCAAAAATATTGCATATATGCATATTTGTCAGGTGATTTCTAGTGCAAACTATTCAATAATCTATTTATGTTATCCAGAACAAAAATACTTCACACACTTTTGTGTTTTGTCTAATTGCAGGTGTATGGGACATTTGTACAATCCACATATGAAGATAAGGAAGAAAGAGATGTTTATTTGCTGTCCAAAAAGTTCTCTCGCGTCACTTTTGGCCCAAGAGAAGATAGAGTCCAAGTCTCTCACGTTCTGGATTCAGACTCGGACTGCAAAGACATACCTGACTCAAAACGCACACAAGTTTTTCATACGGAATTCGAATTGCGTGATTCTTTTTTTGTTGGAAACTAGATTTCGTGCACTTTCCAACCCAATTGGAATCACCTTCAAATTCGTCCGGAGCGTTGAGTTGTGGACGAAACAATCTGATGCTGCAGCAGAATCCGAGTCAAACTACAAGTCCAAAGGTGTTACATCACCTCCACTTGGGCCCATTGGCCTTGTATGACCTAGATTTAGTTTTAGGCTGCCTTGGAACGTCCTCCCACCTCCTTGGCCGCCACCCCTTGCTCCTATATAAGTAGATCCATCTAGTAGCTTTTCCTTGGGATTTGTTTAGTTAAAAGTTAGCCATTGCAACTTCGTGTGCTTCGTTTGTGTCCAACGACCAGACCAAGACCACTTTTCGGATCCCCACCGTTATCAATACTTCATATATATTTGCAATATTCAGATTGCTTTATCATATTCTTGCTCGTTCTTCGATTGCTTACAGGAATAGACCTTCGTGGTCAGGCTGACCGTGCTTCCAGCATCGTCAGTAACCTCAGGAGATTGGTTTAGCGACTGCGAAGGCGCAACGTCGTGCACGTTTGTAGTCGGATCGTCAAAGTCGTCTCCACCAAATCGATAGTTATCATCTCATCGAAAGATCGGGACCCTCGCCTCTATCACAAATCAACTTTGGAGAATATTGTAGAGCCACTCAATTCATCAAGCATATCATCTAGCCTAGGAATAGGATGACGATAACGAATAGTAATATTATTAATGCCTCTACAATCAACACACATACGTGATGTACCATCCTTTTTCGGCACTAGAGTAATAGGAACAGCACAAGGACTAAGGGATTCACGTATATAACCTTTGTCGAGAAGCTCTTGTACTTGACGCATAATCTCCTTCGTCTCCTCTGGATTGGTACGGTATGGTGCGTGGTTTGGCAGTGAAGCACCGGGAATTAAGTCAATCTGATGCTCAATATCTCGAATAGGCGGTAATCCCGGTGGCACGTCTTGTGGAAAGACGTCAGCGAACTCCTGCAAAATGTTAGTGACAGCAGGAGGCAAAGAGGAAGGCACGTGCTCGAATGAAAATAATGCCTCTTTGCACACAAAAGCATAGCAAACAGATTTGCTGAAATCTAGCTCATCAATATCAGATTTGGTGGCAAATAAACATGCACTTTTCAATTTAATTTCAAAAGCAACACTAGATGGTTTATTATTAGGCTTCATTTGTTGCTCAAATTCTTTTGCCACAATCTGATTTTCACTCTTATTCGTCTCCTGTTTTGCTTTATTAACTCTATTAACATCATCTTTCAAAATGGAATCAGGAGTCATAGGAAGCAAAGTAATATTTTTATCCTTATGAAAAAGAGTATAGTGATTGTTTCTACCATGGTGTACAGAATTTTTATCAAATTGCCATGGTCTACCAAGTAATAAGGAACATGCTTGCATAGGTACCACATCACAATCAACATAATCAGCATATGTTGAGATACTAAAATGCACACGAACAGTACGTGTTACCTTAACCTTGCCGCTGTTGTTGAACCATTGGATGTAGTAAGGATGTGGATGTGTTCTTGTGGTGAGAGAAAGCTTCTCCACCATCTCCATGCTAGCCAAGTTGTTGCAGCTCCCTCCGTCTATGATGACGCGCACAGAACGTTCCTTCACAACTCCCTTGGTATGGAACAAATTGTGCCTCTGATTTTTCTCAGCTTGTGTGATCTGCACACTCAAAACACGTTGAGCAACTAAACATTCATACCTGTCAGCGTCTTCAGGAGCCATGTATTGCGTCTCATGATCAGAATCATCTGCACCATGTTCTTCACGTGTAATAAGAGCCAAAGTCTCCTCATCGTAGTCACTAGCAGACTCATATCCACCATCCGCGGTAGCAATCATCACACGCGGAGATTTGCATTCTCTCGCATAATGACCTCCTCCCTTACAACGACGACAAATAATATCACTTGTGTGCCCTGTTGATGCCATGGAAGAAGAAGAACGCTGTGCAGGCCCCGCAGGTGTGCTCTTGGCAGATAATGGTGGTTGTGCCTGTTTTCTTGTATCACGGCTGGAGGTGGCACCGGATGGAGGTGCTGGTGCAGTTGAAGTAGAAGATGCACGTGGTGTCCATGATGAAGGTCGGCCTGCAGAAAAGTTAGTTCGCCCCAATGCTTGTCGATCCTGCACTTCACGTTCAGCTTTACAAGCAAGATGGAATAAACAAGTGATATGAGTATACTCCTTATAGTCTAGAATGGTCTGAATCTCTCTATTTAATCCACCCAGAAAACGTGCAAGCATAGCTTCATTCTCCTCAACAATACCACATCGAATCATGCCAGTTTGTAATTCCTGATAATATTCTTCTACAGAATTTTTTCCTTGTCTTAAACGCTGCAATTTTTGAAGCAATTAACGTTGATAATATGGTGGAACCCAACGCGTACGCATAGCAGTTTTCAAAGCAGCCCAAGTAGTTGGAATAGGATATAATCTACAATGTTCAGACCACCAGACACATGCAAAACTAGTGAAAGCACAAACAGCAGCAGCAACCCGTCTCTCCTCGGGATATTGTAAACATGTAAAACGTTGTTCAGTTTCTAACTCCCAAGTAAGATATATATCAGGAACATATCTACCCTCAAATGGTGGAATATTCAATTTCAGTTTAGGAATATGGACATCATCTCGTACCTGAGGTGGTGGTGCAGGCCTACCATTACGAATATATACCTGAGGTCGACCTGCTGGTGGTGGTGCTGGTGGTTGCACGTAGTTCTGATTTTGAGCAACCTCATCCTCGTAATCTCCCACATAATCATCCTCCTCCGCATCAGCAGCAGGAGCCACAGAAGTATCAACAGCAGCACCAACAGTTTGGCCAAACGCAAGAGGAACACAGCTCGCTCGACGGAGGTCTATTTCGCGACGTGGAGGTAGTCGTTGTTGTTGTTGTTGGAGAGGTGCGTTAGGTGCAGCGGGTGGTGGTGGTGGAAGACGCGCGAGCAATTCATTAAACTTGTTATCGAGCTTTGTTTCGAACGTCTTCTCAAGGCCAGTGATCTTCTCCATGGCCTCTTCAAAATTGTTCAGCACATCTTGCACCTGTTCAGTCATCATTTGCTGATACTTATCATGAAGCTCCTTGTTCGATAAATTCTCCCAGTCAATCTTGTCGGCTTGTGATCCTGGCATGGTTAGCAGCAATAGAAACACACAAGAATATGATCCTACAGACTACGAACAAGTGGTGGTGGTGGGTGTCACAAATCCATCAAGCAAAACTCAAATTCTTACCAGTTCTTACCCAGCAACAGGCGGTGATCGGCAACCGTTGTAGTCAAAACTCTCAAAGCTTGGATAGAGCGATTACAAGGGAGAGTCAAACGCACGACGTAGATGTATGTGGAGCTGGGAAGGCTTATAATATGCTAGCAAAAAGGGTCAGCAATAATCAATTCAGAGATGCAAAGTTGAATAAACGCTCAACGACGGTACTGTGCTGGTCCTAGGCTAGACTGTGCTAGAGACGCGAGCCTAGAACACCAACAAAATCACGGCGCGGCACGTAAACAAGGGAGGAGCACACTCTGAATTTTTTTTTCTCTTTTTTTTTGCACTTTTTTTCCTCTTTTTTTTTTTGCTCCGCAACAATTTTTTTTCGAAAAAGTCTACAAATGGTCTAAAAACTGCCTAGCCAGAATTTTCCAGACTTAGTTTTTTTTTTGAAACTGGAACTATTTTTCTTCTGCGGATGGCTCGGAAGTTGGGGAGTCCTTCTCTGTCATGACTCGGAGTATCGCGTGATCTAGAAATCGAGAACAATGCAACAATTACTGGACTCGGACTAGGACTGGTGGCAGAGATGAATCTGGAGGAACTCGGACTGGTGGCGGAGATGAATCTAGTGGAACACGGACAGGTGGCGGATATATGTTGCAGGTGAACTCGGATTGGCGTGATGGCGGCGGATATGTGGTGGCGTATATGGATTCGGATTGGCGGTGAATATGTGGTGGTGGTATATGGCAACAGCGACGATGATGATGCGGTGGTGATATATGCCAGCGGCGACGTGACAACCTGTGAACAGAACTCGAAACTCTAAAAGACTAGACGCTAAGACCAGCAACTGGACACGACGATGCAACCACAAATTCAACAAAGCAAATACAGAAAAGATTATGCAAGGCTCAGATTGGTTCGGATGGGATGAACTAACCCTAATTTTTTTTGGCTTTTTCGTGGACTATAGGTATGAAGAACAGACTCGATCTAAACTACGAAAAACTGTAAAATCTCACCGAGCAACCTGGAAATCTGATACCACTTGATAGAGGCAAAGGTGTCCCGTCTTTCGATGAGATGATGGATATCGCTTTGGTGGCAGTCGACTTTGACGATCCGACTACGAACGTGCGAGGACGTCGCGCCTTAGCAATCGCTAAACCAACTCCGTGAGGTTATTGACCACGCCGGAGCACGATCAACCTGACCACGAGGGTCTGTTTCCTGCGAGCAAACGAAGAACAAGCAAGAAACTAAGATTGCAATCTGGATATTGCGAATATAAGATGAAAGCTTTATTGATCAAGGTGGGGTTCTGTCACGCCTTTGTCTGGTCGTTGAACACAAACGAAGTACGCGAAGTTGCAGCTATGGCGAACTTTTAATGTAAACAAAACCCAAAGTCTAAACAGTGCCCTAAGGGCTGTATATATGGAGGAAGAGAGGGGGAATTTCGTGGCCCTTGGTGGAGGGGTCCGAAATCAACCCTATCTCTTGTTTCCCCACACATACGGATTCTAAAAATAGCCTATACTTATGTATTTCGAAATTACATGGGCCTGGCCCAATAAAAAGGTGACGCAGCACCTATAATAGCCTCGGGACGAAATTTATGAAGTGGCATCTTGTATATTTCGTCCATGGCTTCATGCACCCATTATGGTGGCTTCAAAGTCCTGAAATCATCACTTGTAACTTCGTTCTTGTTCCCCTTGCGCATGGCATCATCTCCATGCTTGTTCTTGGTCCAATGTTCATCCTTCTCCAAGCTAGGCCCTTCATTTGTAAGCAAAACAAATGTATCCAATTTAGGCAGCATCATATTCTCATGAACATTAGAATCATTACCAAGAAACGAAAGTACCTGATAATTTAATTGGCGTGCGCGAGCTCTAGTAATTGGTCCCATATATGTAGCAGTAGGGGCTGTGGGTGTAACAATGGTATTGATGTCCTCATCAATAATAGATATGAAAAAGATGCACCTCGACAATATCTTTCCAATGGTGTATCATTTGCTTCATTCCGACGAGCGGTTTAGAAAAGAACGCGAAAAAACGCTCGCTGCCACTCATTATGGGCCGCACCATTTTCAAAACTGATCTTAAACCATGAGGAATCTCAAAAAGTGTTCAACATGGCGAAGTAGCGCCTAATCGTAGCTTTTGGATGGTATATTATACGCCTCGTTCTGATAAACAGTTAAGAAACTAGAGCGAAAAATGTACCAAAAAAACACGACGTACATTTTTTTGCGACGGGAAGTTCACTCGCGTGAGTACTGCAGCACACTTGGTTCAAGCAATGACGTGCACTTGCGTTAAGCGTGCAATGTGGAAGTGTTATCAGAATAGTTATTCTGCTAATATTAGCAGAATAGACCCCCCCCACCTCTTCGACGCGTACTATATACCACCATAACACAAACAAAAAAGATTCTACCTTGCTGGTCAAATTAACCTCACTATCGGCTGTTCGTCAAAGTGATGGACGACGACCTCGTGGGCGCACAGAAAGCGTCATATGCGAGTATCAAGTGTCGTGTAGGACAACCATCGACTGCATGTGGCTAAAACATGTATGTATGAAAGGGTTGTGTAATGTTTTAAATTACGAATTCACGACTCTGATGTGGCACCGGCCTGCCTAACAAAACGGCCAACCCACACGGTGGCTCATAACTTGTAGTGTACTGCGAGCCACTCGCCACCCCCAGACGCACACACCCACACACACACCATGAATCCACCGCAACTTCGGTGCATGTTAAATTAATTATCCAGTGGTGGACATATATATGTTACCAAGGGAGGGACATTTTAATTTCGAAAAAAGTCAGAGATCATTAAGACGTTTTAGTACATTTGATTGATTTTCGACGGGTATGTGCAAAAATCAAATTCGAGCTACATGCACACATGATAGTGCACCTAAATGGATTGCAAAATCACATGTGTCTCACTGGGTGCATGTTTACTCCCCGTGCAACAAATTTCAAACAATGAGAATCTTGATTTTTAAATTCTAGTACATCCAAAACTTATTTGAAGTTCATGAAACTTATCATGTTGTCATATGAACACCAATAAAAAGTTGCATTGTACTTTTTTTGGTTAAATTTGAGACCAGTTTTGATGTAATATTTATCTAATTACAAACGGGAGATTATTAATAATTGGGAACCAATATCCCAAACGGACTATTTATTCGAACCGTGTGCGTTAGACCAACAATGGATACGTGTCATGCTTCGGTTAAGCAAAAAATAAAGCGGCGTCATTAATCATCCAAATAGAAAAACAATATATGTGTCGCCATGCGACCCGTGTACCGTGCGAGCAGGCGTAAGTTGACGAGACGCATGCGAGCAGTCCGCCGCGCAGGCAGACCAGGAGGCGTGCGTGCAGGTGTGTGAATTGACGGAGGCGTGCTCGCTACGCAGTGTCATCAGGAGGCGTGCGAGTAGCTGTGTGAAATGACGGTAGGCATGCCATAAGTCCGGTGGCAGGCTCACAAGGAGGCGAGCCAGCGGTTTGACCGTGGTCTGCCTCTCTCCCATTACTCCATATTAATGGTGCGCCTGAGCGGCGCACCCCCCATCCTCGCCACACACACAATCCCCTCTCTCTGTTTGCATCCTCGACGCCGCTCTTAGTCATCAAAGTCGTCAGTGTATAAGGATGCCGCCGAAGCGCCCCATCGGAGGGAGTGGCGACGCAGGGGAAGCTAAAGCACCAAAGCATGGTGTGGAGATGGAGACAGAGGTTGCCATCATAGATGGCGTCAAGCTTCCATGGACGGAGGCGGAGTTCCACACCGACTCTGGTGACAACTCGGGCGACGACTCCGATGACCATTCCGGTGACGACTCCGATGACGACGGACAACTGGTTAGTCATCTATACACATTTATGTGTCAAATAGATCTCAGGGTTTCTCAAGTTACTCCTGCCTCCCCCTTTTTGGAATAGAAATCCTATGGTTATGTTCTCCCAACCCATGAAATCTGAGCAAGTTTCATTAGATCCGTGTAGTGTATTGATTGGTTGAATGGTACATGTGATAAGTGATTAGCTGTCTCATCTGTGGAAATGATTTCTGCTATTAATCCAACTAGTGTTAGTGTGATAGAGGCGAGGGTCCCGATCTTTCGATGAGATGATAACTATCGATTTGGTGGAGACGACTTTGACGATCCGACTACAAACATGCACGATGTTGTGCCTTAGCAACCGCTAAACCAATCTCCTGAGGTTACTGACGATGCTGGAAGCACGGTCAGCCTGACCACGAAGGTCTATTCCTGCAAGCAATCGAAGAACGAGCAAGAATATGATAAAGCAATCTGAATATCGCAAATATATATGAAGTACTGATAATGGTGGGGATCCGGAAGCGGTCTTGGTCTGGTCGTTGGACACAAACGAAGTACACGAAATTGCAATGGCTAAATTTTAACTAAACAAATCCCAAGGAAAAAGCTACTAGATGGATCTACTTATATAGGAGCAAGGGGTGGCGGACAAGGAGGTGGGAGGACGTCCCAAGGCAGCCTAAAACTAACCCTAGGTCGTACAAGGCTCATGGGCCCAAGTGGAGGTGATGCAACACCTTTGGGCTTGTAGTTTGACTCGGATTCTGCTGCAATGTCAGATTGTTTCGTCCGTAACTCAACGCTCCGGACGAATTTGAAGGTGAATCCAATTGGGATGGAAAGAGCATGAAATCTAGTTTCCAACAAAAAAAGAATCACCCAATTCGGAGTCCGTATGAAAAAGTTGTTGGCGTTTTGAGTCAGGTATGTCTGTGCAGTCCGAATCTGAATGCAGAACGTGAGAGACTTGGACTCTATCTTCTCTTGGTCCAAAAGTGACGTGAGAGGACTTTTTGAACACAACCTAAACATCTCCTTTTCCCTTATCTTCATATGTGGATTGTACAAATGTCCCATACACCTGCAATTAGACAAAACACAAAAGTGTGTGAAGTATTTTTGTTCTGGATAACATAAATAGACTATTGAATAGTTTGCACTAGAAATCACCTGACAAATATGCATGTATGCAATATTTTTGGTCGTATCCAAGGTAGTCATGTCCTCATCATCCTCCCCTTTTTGAAAACAAAGCCGTCCTCGGCATTGCTTAATCTGAAATGTGGCTAACAAAAGAGACAAGGTGTACATGATGTATATGTATATGTCATCCATTTTAACTTCCCTTGATTTTTGCACATATGTCACATGTATACATGAGTAACTTTCATTGTTCATAAAATCTAAAGCCAAAAAATTATCACAAGAAGTAGAAGGCATGAAAATATTGCAACTCAGTTTGCACATATAAGTGAAGCTCTTATTCACTTCAAAAGATTGGCAATGTTCATCATTAAACCATCCTAACTTCGATGAATAAACCTTACTTGCAGCAAATTTACATGCTATAACATGCTTAAATAAGCAAACATGCAATAAGTCATTGGACATAGAATCATCATCAAGATTAGAGGTCATATCAAAATGATTAAACATTGGTTCTTTTGCATCAACAGTTAATTCCATGGGTGCACCCAAAATTGTTGATATTTCAGTTGTTTGATCACATGACGCATTCATGACAGTAAAAAGAGTCTCTAAAATAGGTGGTGTGCTCAAATCAATAGGTAACTCAACACATGATACATGCAAGTTAACTAGGCATGCTTCATTCTCATGTGAAGTTATATCATCAAGACCTTTACTGTTACCTCGCAGAGATGTAGCTGATGTAGGTACGGACGTTGACATTGTACCATACTCTTGAGATGATATCGCGCTCACAATCCGAGGTGGGGCTGCTCTAGTAGGTGCAATAGTGGAGTAACCAACCAGCGGTGGTGAGCATGAACTGGAATAGTAGTTGTTGTAGTCACCCAATGCATCCTCCTGTATTTGTCTCTCAAAGGTACAAGCACGGACATACATACCAGTAATGCAACGAGGAATATACTGAAATCTTGCCTGAATATCATGGTTCAAACCACCAAAAAATCTATTCATTGTATCATCCTCAGATTCTTCTATGTCACAATGATGCATATAAGATTTGAACTCTTGGTAGTAAGCATGAACAGTGTTACTGCCTTGTTTTAATTGCTCCAATTTGCGACGCAATTCACGATGATAGTAAGGAGGAAAAAATTGTTGTCTCATTACAGCTTTCAAAACTTTCCAAGTTGTGGGTTGGTTATCAATGTTTTTCGTACAATGTACACTCCACCAAACAGAAGCAAAACCAGTAAATGCTCTAATGGTAGCTCGTACTCTCTCAAGTTCAGAAATATCATGGTGACTAAAAACTTGTTCTACTTCAAGCTCCCAAGCTAGATAAATAGCAGGATTAAATCTACCCTCAAATGATGGTAAAGAGATAACCTGACCATATGCTTGTGTGTGTTGTCCCAACTCTCGTGATGGTGAAGATGTGTCCGTCATCCAAGAACTTCTATCTCTCGAACCTGTCATGATTAGTAGAAACAAGAACCAAAATTCGAGAATAATGTTCCTATGAACTACTAGGATGTGGTTGTAAAGTGCTCACAGTAAAGCAAATATCAATATCTTACAAGTTCTTACCATGCGGCAGGTGGTGACAGGCAACCAGCGGTGTCAAATAACTCCGAAGATTGTGTAAAACGATTGCCAGGGGAACGTACGTATACACGGTGTAGAAATATGTGGAGCTGGGTTGGCTATATATAGTAGCAAAAGATTAGCAATAATCAATTCAGAGATGCAATGTTGAATAAACGCTCAACGACGGTACTGTGCTGGTCCTAGACTAGACCAACTAGAGATGCGAGCCTAGAACACTAATGAGGTCACGTCGTAGCACAACTAGCATTAATAAAGGATATGAAGTAGCTCTGGACAGCAAGATATAAGTGAAGATCACAATAGCAGTAGACCTATTTAGAAGCTGATGTTGAGGTGCCAAATACTGAACTAGCTTCTGCAACTATTTAGATGCGGCTCGTCACTAGCTTTCATTTGAGTACTCGCGGAGCCAAAAAAGACTTCATATGAGGAAGTTATGCCTGTTTTACTGAACAGTGCACAAAACAGATTCCAGTCCGAACTACGAGATTGAGTCTAGATAGATCCGAATTTTGTTTTTTTTTCTCCTCTCTTTTTTTTCTCACACTTTTTTTTCTTTTCCTTTCTTTTTTTTCTTTGACTTTTTTTTTACTTTTTTTCTCTCGTTTTTTTCTCTATCTTTTTTTCTCTCTCCCTCTTTCCAAAACAAACTAGATAAGATGTAGATTGGATCAAGCGAAGATGGGAACGATCTCAACTATGATTATGACAATGAACGGTGGGTAGCACGTGGAGGAAATTGATGGATGGGTGGTGGACAGCGGAAGGGATAACGATGCAGCGGCGACGTGCCTAATGTGAACAGAACTCGAAACTCTAAACGACCTAGACACTAAGACCAGCAACTCGACACGACGATGCAACTGATAATTCAACTATGCAAGCAATGAAAAGAAAACTGCAAAGGCTCAGACTGGCTTGGACAAAGGATGAATAGATCTAACTCTTTTTTGTGGATTTTTCTTGGACAATAGGTAAGAAAATAAATCTAATCTAGGAAAACTGGAAATTCTCACCGAGCAACCTGAAAATCGATACCACTTGATAGAGGCGAGGGTCCCGATCTTTCGATGAGATGATAACTATCGATTTGGTGGAGACGACTTTGACGATCCAACTACAAACGTCCACGACGTTGCGCCTTAGGAACCGCTAAACCAATCTCCTGAGGTTACTGACGATGCTGGAAGCACGGTCAGCCTGACCACGAAGGTCTATTCCTGCAAGCAATCGAAGAACGAGCAAGAATATGATAAAGCAATCTGAATATCGCAAATATATATGAAGTATTCATAATGGTGGGGATCCGGAAGCGGTCTTGGTCTGGTCGTTGGACACAAACGAAGTACACGAAGTTGCAATGGCTAACTTTTAACTAAACAAATCCCAAGGAAAAAGCTACTAGATGGATCTACTTATATAGGAGCAAGGGGTGGCGGCCAAGGAGGTGGGAGGACGTTCCAAGGCAGCCTAAAACTAACCCTAGGTCGTACAAGGCTCATGGGCCCAAGTGGAGGTGATGCAACACCTTTGGGCTTGTAGTTTGACTCGGATTCTGCTGCAATGTCAGATTGTTTCGTCCGTAACTCAACGCTCCGGACGAATTTGAAGGTGAATCCAATTGGGATGGAAAGAGCACGAAATCTAGTTTCCAACAAAAAAAGAATCACCCAATTGGGAGTCCGTATGAAAAAGTTGTTGGCGTTTTGAGTCAGGTATGTCTGGGTAGTCCGAATCTGAATCCAGAACGTGAGAGACTAGGACTCTATCTTCTCTTGGCCCAAAAGTGACGTGAGAGGACTTTTTAAACACAACCTAAACATCTCCTTTTCCCTTATCTTCATATGTGGATTGTACAAATGTCCAATACACCTGCAATTAGACAAAACACAAAAGTGTGTGAAGTATTTTTGTTCTGGATAACATAAATAGACTATTGAATAGTTTGCATTAGAAATCACCTGACAAATATGCATGTATGCAATATTTTTGGTCGTATCCAAGGTAGTCATGTCCTCATCATAGTGTTCGTGCTAATAATTCCTAGCCAGGACTTGACAATTGATTTTGAATGACCTACATATGTTTGTGCCATTATTTTCTTCAAGATTGGTGTATACATAGACGAATGTGCTTAAAAATCGAACCATAATCTCTGGATATGTATAAATAAATAGCCATAAATTCCTAATCCTACTTCATGGCATGTAATCGTTGATTTGATACCATTTTTGGCAACTAC
Organism: Triticum dicoccoides; assembly: GCF_002162155.2. Lineage (NCBI taxonomy): Eukaryota > Viridiplantae > Streptophyta > Magnoliopsida > Poales > Poaceae > Triticum > Triticum dicoccoides. Next base: position 312,594,638 of record NC_041391.1, read on the forward strand.
CAAATGTTCGCTAGAGATTAGTTTGTAACCATTTATTTGAAGCCACATTTTTTTAACTATTTGTATAGGTGATGTCTGACGATGTGGACAGCGAGGATGAAGATGTCCAGAGGAGGTACAAGAGGCAAATTGATGTAGGGCGGTGCCCTCTGTGGACGATCTTTCACGTTTGGAGTGATCCTACGAGGAAACACGACGAACGAGCGAAAGAACACAAGGAAAAACACGGAGAGGAACGAGAGAAACTCACTAAACCGACAAGTAATCGATCACTCAAGGGCTCGATCACCGAACACATAAGGTAGCAAAAAATTCAAAATCAACAAAGGAAAGATACACGAGTAGCCGTTCTTCTCCGTGAGGAGGTCTTGATGGTCTTCCCTTGAAGGGGTCTTGAATCCGCTTGGGGGATCTTCTCCGAAGAGGTCGTGAGCTCCGAGGAGAAGTAACCAAGTGGATGAGCAAGGCTCTCACACAAAATATGAGCTAAACCAAGCTAACCCTAATACGAAGCTAGGAGACGAGTATATATAGTGCTAAGCCACGAAGGGGTAAGTGGGAGAGGATACATGGGGTGAAAACCCCTTGCACCGCGCGCAGGCAGGCCCGTAGTACCGGTCATGTGGCCGGTAGTTCCGCTGGGAGCTCATGCGGGGCGGTAGTTCCGGACGTGGAAGGCGGTACTACCGCTGGGAGGTCAGGCGCTGGCTTCTGGAGATGGACGTCGAAGGGGCCAGCAGTTGTACCAGTTGTTGAGGCGGTTGTTCTGGTCTTTGGGCATAAACCGGTAAAACAGGTGCAGCACCGGCCTTGCTCCGATCGATCACAGAAGGTGGGCCGGTTGTTGGCCGGTAGCTGGCTGGTTGTTCCGCCCGGCCGGTGGTTGGGCAGTTGTTCCGGTCCTACTGGGCTAGGCAGATCGTCTACATGCTCTCGATGTTCATCTTGCGTCGTAACTTCTCCTTGGTTACTTTCTTGGTACTTAAGCACACAAAGCATCTCCGTTTGAGGTAGTAGCCATGTCTCAAGTGGGTCAAAGGGAAGCTCAACAAGGAGAGAGTTAACCTCGGATTGAATAGCACGTGCTCGAGCTCTCGTCATGGGTCCACTTGGAGCTTGAGTAGTCGAAGTAGTGTCCATGGGGATGACCGTAGGATGCTCTGCATCATCTCCCTTCCCTTGGGAAAGATCCGACCTCGGATCGAGATCCTCATCACCATGGTACGGGGAGAGATCGGAGACGTTGAAGATGTCGCTCACGTTGTACTTGTCGCGTGGGAGGTCGATCTTGTAAGCGTTGTTGTTGTAGCGTGCTAGCACCTTGAAGGGTCCGTTGGCTCGAGGGAGAAGCTTGGACTTGCGTTCGTTGGGGAAGCGGTCCTTGCGAAGGTGTAGCCACACGAGGTCTCCAATGTTGAATGTCTTGGGTTGCTTGTTGACATTGAGCTTGGACGCTAGTCGTTGTACTTGGCGCTCGATTGTGTGCCTTGTATCTTCGTGCATCTTCTTGATGTAGTTCGCCCGTGCACTCGCATCCATGTTGGTGCGTTCTTGTAGAGGAAGGGGTAGAATGTCCAAAGGGGACAACGGGTTGAAGTCGTAGACGACCTCGAAGGGGGACTTGCCGGTGGTCGAATGTCTTGCATGGTTGTAGGCGTACTCGGCGATGGGTAGACACGCCTCCCACTCCTTGATGTTCTTCTTGATCAACACGCAAAGTAGAGTGGAGAGCGTCCGGTTCGTCACCTCTGTTTGGCCATCGGTTTGAGGATGGTATGCGGATGAGAACAAGAGCTTGATTCCGAGCTTGGCGCATAGCGTCTTCCAAAAGTAACTCAAGAACTTGACGTCACGGTCGGAGACGATTGTTTTTGGTACTCCATGGAGGCACAAGATTTCCCTACAAAAAGAGATTTGCAACGTGTGAAGCATCGTCTATCTTGTTGCAAGGAATGAAATGTGCCATCTTAGAAAATCGGTCCACAACAACAAACACGGAATCCTTTCCATTTTGAGTTCTAGGCAAACCAAGTACAAAATCCATGCTAATGTCTTCCCAAGGTTGATAAGGAATAGGAAGAGGCATGTAAAGACCATGTGATTGAGCTTTAGACTTAGCTTTGCGGCACGTAGAGCATCGGGTGGTGAAGCGTGAGACGTCGCGGAACATCTTGGGCCAAAAGTAGTTCTTGAAGAGCATGGCGAATGTCTTGTCGCGTCCAAAATGTCCCATGAGTCCGCCTCCATGAGCCTCTTGCGAAAGGAGCAAACGAAGAGAAGACTCGGGAATGCATAGTTTGTTAGCTTTCATAAGATAACCATCCTTGATGTAATATCGTTCCCAAGATGTATGTGTCAACCATTTAGCATAAGGAGTAGCAAAAGATGGATCATTAGCATAAAAGTCATTTATGTGCTCAAAGCCAATAACATTCAACTCAAGTTTAGTGACAAGCGTGCATATGCGTGAAAGTGCATCCGCAACTACATTTTCCTTACCCTTAATGTACTTGATCACATAGGGGAAAGATTCAATAAATTCACTCCATTTGGCATAACGCTTGTTCAACTTAGTTTGGCCTTTTAAGTACTTTAGTGTTTCATGATCGGTATGTATGACAAACTCATGAGGTGATGCGGAGCATCCTTCCATCATCCCCATGGACTCTACTTCGACCACACTTGCTCCAAGAGGACCCATGACAAGAGCCCAAGCACATGCCATCCAATCCGAGGTTAACTCTCTCCTTGTTGAATTTCCCTTTGACCCATCTGAGACATGGCTACTACCTCAAACGGAGACACTTTGTGTGCTCAGGTACCATGAAAGCAGCCAAGGAGAAGGAGTGGTGCAAGATGGACATCAAGATCAAGGAGACATTCCACCCAGCCTGGGAGGACCGGTACAACCGCCCAACCACCGCCCGAGCGGAACAACCGGCTAGCCACCGCCTAACAACCGGCCGCTATTCTGTGATCAAGCGGTGCAAGGCCGGTACAGCACCGGTTCTACCGGTTTCTGCCCAAAGACCGGAACAACCGCCCCAACCTCCGGTACAACCGCTGGCTCTTTCGACGCCCACCTCCAGGAGCCAGTGCCCGACCTCCCAGCGGTAGTACCGCCTTCCTCGACCGGAAGTACCGCCCCTCATGAGCTCTCAGCGGTACTACCGGCCTCGTGACCGGTACTACCGGCCTGCCTGTGCGCAGTGCACTTTCCCCTTCGTGGCTTAGCACTATATATACTCGTCTCCTAGCTTCGTATTAGGGTTAGCACAGGTTTAGCTCATATTTTGTGTGAGAGCCTTGCTCATCCACTTGGATACTTCTCCTCGGAGCTCAGGACCTCTTCGGAGAAGATCCCCCAAGCGGATTCAAGACCCCTTTCTAGGGAAGACCATCAAGGCCTCCGTACGGAGAAGAACGATTCCTTTGTATCCTTACCTTTGTTGATTGTGGATCATATGTTACTCTATGTTGTCGGTGATCTAGCACTTGTGTGATTGATTACTTGTCGGTTGAGTGTTTCTCTTGTTCTCCCCGTGTTTTCCCTCTAGTTCTTTCGCGTATTCTTCGTGATTCCTCGTAGGATCCCTCCAAACATGAAAGATCGACCACTTAGGGTTCCGCCCTACATCATCTTGGTATCATGAGCCACGTTGATCATGTTTTTGGAGCCCCTACCCCGTGTTTTCTAGCTTGATTTTGTTGTTTTCGTCCTAAATCCGAAAAGCCCCACCAAAAATAGCCCCCAAATTTTTTTGTGGTTTGTTGGTTTGATGATGTTTTGTTGATTTTGATTCGTGGATTTGCTTGGTTTCAAGTGGATTTAGCATTCCCCCGAGTTTCCCCTCTTTCCATCCACGAAATCCACCCAATTTTGCCCCGAAATCATCCATTTCCGCCACAAAATCACGCCCCGTTTCGTGCTGTGTCGAATCCCGACACGAGCGGTACAACAGCCCCTCCGAGCGGTACCACCACTGAGTACCACAAGCGGTACAACCGGCCATCCGAGCGGTACTACCGCCCAGGCCAATTTCAGCACTCTGAGTTTCACCATTTCCATCCACCTCCACTTTCCGCTTCCACCATTGTTGTTTTGGTCTTTGAGAATTTGAGTTGTGGTTCCCGTGTCCTATTGTGTTTCGGCTATATAGTTACGGTTCAACGTCAACATCACCACCGCTCATCTTCGCCAAGGACTCATCATCGTCAAGGACGGTAACCTCGACGACATCTTTGTCATCTCTTGCAATTGCATTGATAACCACATAGCCTTACTTTTTTGTTGCTTACCCATCGAGACTATCCATTGAGTATTGCCGGCAACGTGACTTGTGCACATTAGTGATCATACAACATAGCATACATATCATACCATAGTGGTGCATATCTTGAGATCAACTTGTGTGTCACAAAGTTGTCATAGCATACGCAATTGCTATCTTGGTTCGTGAAGTTTTGCATGAGAAAAGAGCTCAAAAGAGAAGAGCCACCCAAGCTTTTAAGCAAAAGAGAAAGATAAGCAAAGAGCTTATAAGCGAGAACCATAGCATCATACAACATTAAGATTGTCATATCCGATCATCTTGGATCATAGCACCGAAATATCATACATATAGCATACTTGGGATAGAGATCGTTGCATTTTTGCCTAGTAGGTTGTGCACAAGTTTGTGTATCCGCCTATTGTGCAATCGTGCTAGCGACTCTCTAGTATTGTGCAACAAGAGCATTTCGTGGTTTCCACATTTTGGCTCACTTTTGGTTTGCACAATCCCACTTATCTATTTGCGTGTGTGTTTCCGTGTACCATTACTTGCTTGGTCTACTTGTTACATTTGCGAATTTGCGAATCTTTTTCAACATCGCTGAGTCAAACTAACGATTGCAATCAATTTGGTGCCACCATTCTAACCAAGCTCCACCATAAGATTTTACTTGTGTAGGTGTGAGAACCGACAAGAATTGGTACCAACAGTGCTATTTCATTGTCCACATTTGAGTGAACTTGATTCATCTTCAACATCGGTCAAGGTACATTTGGTACACGTTCTTTTCCTTCTACCACTTACATTTTGCTTGGTATGATGGATAGGCCAAGTTCTTCTACAAATCCACCTCTCATCGAGAACGGCGACGACATGTCATCATTCGTCACAAAGAGCCACCTCTTTGGTGCTCAAAGGGCGTTACACCAAGAGCAACAAGCTATGAGCGACCGCATCGACAACCTCGCCATCGACTTGCCACTCTCCGAGCAACGTACAGGAGACTACTTCGATGACAAGTTCGACTCTCACAAGCAAGAAAATGATGCAAGAATGGACGAGATCCGTGCCTTGATGAGGAACCGGCATCATTCCACTTCTTCCTCCTCAAGATGGAGCCGCTCGAGTCGACACCCCGATGACACCTTCTCCGGCTCAAGTACACCGTCTTCGACCATTCTTCGACGAGCCACGCATCAAGACCGTCATGCACCTCGCGACCCGCTACATGACAAGCATTCACAAGAGCAAGACGATGAGCAAGTCCCTCGTCCTCAATCAAACCAACTGGCTTTTGCTCAAGCTCAAGAACGGCAACGACTTCGGCGCCAAGAAGAAGAACGAGCACGTCTACACCAAGAAGAACAAGACGCCGAGGCTCAACGTCTTCAACAACAACAACGAGAAGCGCAAGCTCTTGAGGCGCAACGTGCCCTTCAAGAATCAAGTCGAGCCATCGCCAACCGCAATCGAGAACGGCGCAATCAAGAGGAAGCTCTTCGAGAAGAAATCCAAGAGAGGAACTACCAACCGCGTGTGCAACGTCAAGCTCCACAAGCCCCTCCACAAGCTCGTCAAGCTCCTCTTCAACCTCAAGTTCAACAAGAGCAGGTTGATCATGGACTTCCTCCGTGCCAAGAGCAACATGAGGATGACTATCCTCCACATCAAGGACGTCATCATCACCATCGCCAACAACACAATGAAGAGCAACGCTATGGCAAGCTCAAGTTCACAATGCCCAAGTTCAATGGAAGCAATGATCCGGAAGAGTACCTCTCATGGTCATTGAAGGTCGAAAAAATCTTTCGTTTGCACAACTTTGAGGAACAGAAGAAGATCGCTATGGCATCACTTGAGTTCCAAGACTATGTGCTCATATGGTGGGAACAAGTCCTTGAAAGCCGTGAAGCACTAGGTGAACCACCAATCACCACTTGGGCTCAAATGAAGGATGTCATGCGGGCACGCTTTGTACCAACCTACTACAACCGCGATCTCTTCAAGAAGCTACAACTCCTCAAGCAAGGAACAAAGAGTGTTGAAGAATACTACAAGGAAATGGAGATAGCCATGATTCGAGCCAATGTCAAGGAAGATGATGAGCAAACAATGGCACGTTTCTTGAATGGACTCAATCATCCCATCAAGAAGATTGCCGACTTCCAACCCTATTCCAACCTCATTGAGCTCGTGCATCAAGCAACCAAGGCGGAACGTCAAGTGCAAGATGACTTCAAGTACGCCAAGTACTCATCCTGATAGAGGCAAAGGTGTCCCGTCTTTCAATGAGATGATGGATATCGCTTTGGTGGAAGTCGACTTTGACGATCCGACTACGATCGTGCGAGGACATCGCGCCTTAGCAATCGCTAAACCAACTCCGAGAGGTTATTGACCACGCCGGAGCACGATCAACCTAACCACGAGGGTCTGTTTCCTGCGAGCAAACGAAGAACAAGCAAGAAACTAAGATTGCAATCTGGATATTGTGAATATAAGATGAAAGCTTTATTGATCAAGGTGGGGTTCTGTGACGCCTTTGTCTTGTCATTGAACACAAACGAAGTACGCGAAGTTGCAGCTATGGCGAACTTTTAATCTAAACAAAACCCAAAGTCTAAACGGTGCCCTAAGGGCTGTATATATGGAGGAAGAGAGGGGGAATTTCGTGGCCCTTGGTGGAGGGGTCCGAAATCAACCCTATCTCTTGTTTCCCCACACATACGGACTCTAAAAATAGCCTATACTTATGTATTTCGAAATTACATGGGCCTGGCCCAATAAAAAGGTGACGCAGCACCTATAATAGCCTCGGGACGAAATTTATGAAGTGGCATCTTGTATATTTCGTCCAAGGCTTCATGCACCCATTATGGTGGCTTCAAAGTCCTAAAATCATCACTTGTAACTCCGTTTTTGTTCCCCTTGCGCATGGCATCATCTCCATGCTTGTTCTTGCTCCAATGTTCATCCTTCTCCAAGCTAGGCCCTTCATTTGTAAGCAAAACAAATGTATCCAATTTAGGCAGCATCATATTCTCATGAACATTAGAATCATTACCAAGAAACGAAAGTACCTGATAATTTAATTGGCGTGCGCGAGCTCTAGTAATTGGTCCCGTATATGTAGCAGTAGGGGCTGTGGGTGTAACAATGGTATTGATGTCCTCATCATCCTCCCCTTCTTGAAATGAAGTCGTCCTCGACGGAAACTCATCTTCCTCACCCAAATAAGGCTTCAAATCTGCAATGTTAAAAGTGGGACTAACCCCAAAATCTGCAGGCAGCTCAAGTTTATATGCATTATCATTTATTTTCTCTAACACCTTAAAGGGACCATCAGCACGTGGCATTAGCTTTGATTTGCGCAAATCAGGAAATCTATCCTTACGCAAATGTAACCAAACAAGATCTCCAGGTGCAAACACAACATGTTTTCTACCCTTATCTCCAGCAAGTTTATATTTAGCATTCATACGCTCAATGTTTTCCTTAGTTAACTCATGCATTTTTAAAATCAATTCAGCATGTTGTTTAGCATCAAAATTAACCTTCTCCGAAGATGGAAGAGGCAACAAATCAATAGGTGCACGAGGTAGGAAAGCATACACAACTGCAAAAGGGCACATCTTAGTAGTAGAATGCAATGAACGATTATAAGCAAATTCAATATGAGGCAAGCATTCCTCTCACATTTTCTTATTATTCTTCAAAACAGCCCTAAGCATAGTAGACAACGTTCTATTGACTACTTCAGTTTGTCCATCAGTTTGGGGGTGACAAGTAGAACTAAAAAGCAGTTTAGTCCCCAACTTAGCCCATAAACATCTCCAAAAGTGGCTAAGAAATTTAGTATCACGATCTGAAACAATAGTATTTGGCACACCATGCAAGCGAATAATTTCATGAAAGAACAAATCAGCAACATTAACAGCATCATCGCTTTTATGACATGGTATAAAGTGTGCCATTTTCGAGAATCTATCCACGACAACAAATATGCTATCCCTCCCCTTCTTTGTTCGAGGTAAACCTAAAACAAAGTCCATAGATATATCCTCCCAAGGAACACTAGGTACAGGTAAAGGCATATATAAACCATGAGGATTGAGTCGTGACTTAGCTTTTTGACATGTAGTGCATCGAGCAATAAAACGCTCAACATCCCGTCTCATCTTTGGCCAAAAGAAATGTGTAGCAAGTACGTCCTCCGTCTTCTTCACACCAAAGTGTCCCATTAATCCTCCTCCATGCGCCTCCTGCAACAACAAAAGACGAACGGAGCTAGCTGAAATGCATAGCTTGTTAGCACGAAACACAAATCCATTGTTAACGACGAACTTGTTCCACATTCTTCCTTCTTTACAATTCTGCATTACATCTTTAAAATCAGCATCATGCACATATTGATCTTTGATGGTCTCCAAACCAAATATTTTGAAGTCAAGTTGTGAAAGCATAGTATAGCGGCGAGACAATGCATCAGCAATAACATTTTCTTTTCCCTTCTTGTGTTTAATTGTTGAGGACATCAATACAATTGTTAAACCCACAGCCCCTGCTGCTATACATACTGGACCAATTACTAGAGCTCGTGCACGCCAACTAAATTACCAGGTACTTTCGTTTCTTGGTAATGATTCTAATGTTCATGAGAATATGATGCTGCCTAAATTGGATACATTTGTTTTGCTTACAAATGAAGGGCCTAGCTTGGAGAAGGATGAACATTGGAGCAAGAACAAGCATGGAGATGATGGCATGCGCAAGGGGAACAAGAACGGAGTTACAAGTGATGATTTCAGGACTTTGAAGCCACCATAATGGGTGCATGAAGCCTTGGACGAAATATACAAGATGCCACTTCATAAATTTCGTCCCGAGGCTATTTTAGGTGCTGCGTCACCTTATTATTGGGCCAGGCCCATGTAATTTCGAAATAGAAGTATAGGCTATTTTTAGAGTCCGTATGTGTGGGGAAACAAGAGATAGGGTTGATTTCGGACCCCTCCACCAAGGGCCACGAAATTCCCCCCTCTTCCTCCATATATACAGCCCTTAGGGCATCGTTTAGACTTTGGGTTTTGTTTAGATTAAAAGTTCGCCATAGCTGCAACTTCGCGTACTTCGTTTGTGTTCAACGACCAGACAAAGGCGTCACAGAACCCCACCTTGATCAATAAAGCTTTCATCTTATATTCGCAATATCCAGATTGCAATCTTAGTTTCTTGCTTGTTCTTCGTTTGCTCGCAGGAAACAGACCCTCGTGGTCAGGTTGATCGTGCTCCGGCGTGGTCAATAACCTCTCGGAGTTGGTTTAGCGATTGCTAAGGCGCGACGTCCTCGCACGTTCGTAGTCGGATCGTCAAAGTCGACTTCCACCAAAGCGATATCCATCATCTCATCGAAAGACGGGACACCTCCGCCTCTATCAAGTGGTATCAGATTTCCAGGTTGCTCGGTGAGATTTTACAGTTTTTCGTAGTTTAGATCGAGTCTGTTCTTCATACCTACAGTCCACGAAAAAGCCAAAAAAAAATTAGGGTTAGTTCATCATATCCGAACCAATCTGAGCCTTTGCATAATCTTTTTAGGGTTTTGCTTTGTTGAATTTGCGGTTGCATCGTCGTGTCTAGTTGCTGGTCTTAGAGTCTAGTCTTTTAGAGTTTCGAGTTCTGGTCATAAGTTGTCACGCCGCCGCTGCACCATCATCATCGCCCCTGCCATCTACCACCACCGCACCGAATCCGTATCCATATACCACCACCAATCCGTGTCCATATACCACCACCGATCCATATCCATATACTACCACCGCTACCACCACCGCTGCCATATACCACCACCATATATCCACCACCAATCCGAGTTCCTTGCTTATTAGGTTTGTTTTCGGGATCCATCCAGATTCCGATTCGTGTTTCCTTGCCGGAGTAGGTTTCGGAAAAAAAAAAGAGCGAAAAAAAAAATTTCTGGCTATCCTATTTAGGCCCAAAATTTTTCGAAAACGCATTTTTCGAAAAAATTTCTGGCTATCCTATTTTTAGGTGTTTCTGAGTGTTTTGAGACAGGTGCCATTATAGGAAGTTTTTTTTGACCCGTTTCCAGTTTTTGGGTCCGGGCAGTCGAAAAAAAAAAAAATTGGTCGAAAAATTTCGTGCCCATCCTGTCAGTTTGAGCTAGGAAGAGTTTTGAGACACTCGCCATTATAGTGATTTTTCGCAAAAAAAAAGAGCGCAAAAAAAAAATAGCGCAAAAAAAAAAGAGCGAAATTTTTTTTTCAGAGTGTGCTTTTCCCTTGTTTACGTGCCGCGCCGTGATTTTGTTGGTGTTCTAGGCTCGCGTCTCTAGCACAGTCTAGCCTAGGACCAGCACAGTACCGTCGTTGAGCGTTTATTCAACTTTGCATCTCTGAATTGATTATTGCTGACCCTTTTTGCTACCATAGTATAAGCCTTCCCAGCTCCACATACATCTACGTCGTGCGTTTGACTCTCCCTGGTAATCGCTCTATCCAAGCTTTGAGAGTTTTTGACTACAACGGTTGCCGATCACCGCCTGCTGCTGGGTAAGAACTGGTAAGAATTTGAGATTTGCTTGACGGATTTGTGACACCCACCACCACCACTTGTTCGTAGTCTGTAGGATCATATTCTTGTGTGTTTCTATTGCTGCTAACCATGCCAGGATCACAAGCCGACGAGATTGACTGGGAGAATTTATCGAACAAGGAGCTTCATGATAAGTTTCAGCAAATGATGACTGAACAGGTGCAAGATGTGCTGAACAATTTTGAAGAGGCCATGGAGAAGATCACTGGCCTTGAAAAGACGTTCGAAACAAAGCTCGATAACAAGTTCAATGAATTGCTCGCGCGTCTTCCACCACCACCACCCGCTGCACCTAACGCACCTCTCCAACAACAACAACAACGACTACCTCCACGTCGCGAAGCAGACCTCCGCCGAGCAAGCCGTGTTCCTCTTGCGTTTGGCCAAACTGTAGGTGCTGCTGTTGATACTTCTGTGGCTCCTGCTGCTGATGCGGAGGAGGATGATTATGTGGGAGATTATGAGGATGAGGTTGATCAAAATCAACACTACGTGCAGCCACCTGTACCACCACCAGCAGGTCGACCTCAGGTATATATTCGTAATGGTAGGCCTGCACCACCACCTCAGGTACGAGATGATGTCCATATTCCTAAACTAAAATTGAATATTCCACCATTTGAGGGTAGATATGTTCCTGATATATATCTTACTTGGGAGTTAGAAACTGAACAACGATTTACATGTTTACAATATCCTGAGGAGAGACGAGTTGCTGCTGCCGTTTGTGCTTTCACTAGTTTTGCATGTGTATGGTGGTCTGAACATTGTAGATTATATCCTATTCCAACTACTTGGGCTGCTTTGAAAACTGCTATGCGTACGCGTTGGGTTCCACCATATTATCAACGTGAATTGTTTCAAAAATTGCAGCGTTTAAGACAAGGGAAAAATTCTGTAGAAGAATATTATCAGGAATTACAAACTGGCATGATTAGATGTGGTATTGTTGAGGAGAATGAAGCTATGCTTGCACGTTTTCTGGGTGGATTAAATAGAGAGATTCAGACCATTCTAGACTATAAGGAGTATACTAATATCACTCGTTTATTCCATCTTGCTTGTAAAGCTGAACGTGAAGTGCAGGATCGACAAGCATTGGGGCGAACTAACTTTTCTGCAGGCCGACCTTCATCATGGACACCACATGCATCTTCTACTTCAACTGCACCAGCACCTCCATCCGGTGCCACCTCCAGCCGTGATACAAGAAAACAGGCACAACCACCATTATCTTCCAAGAGCGCACCTGCGGGTCCTGCACAGCGTTCTTCTTCTTCCATGGCATCAACAGGGCACACAAGTGATATTATTTGTCGTCGTTGTAAGGGAGGAGGTCATTATGCGAGGGAATGCAAATCTCCGCGTGTGATGATTGCTACCGCGTGATGAGGACATGACTACCTTGGATATGACCAAAAATATTGCATATATGCATATTTGTCAGGTGATTTCTAGTGCAAACTATTCAATAATCTATTTATGTTATCCAGAACAAAAATACTTCACACACTTTTGTGTTTTGTCTAATTGCAGGTGTATGGGACATTTGTACAATCCACATATGAAGATAAGGAAGAAAGAGATGTTTATTTGCTGTCCAAAAAGTTCTCTCACGTCACTTTTGGCCCAAGAGAAGATAGAGTCCAAGTCTCTCACGTTCTGGATTCAGATTCGGACTGCACAGACATACCTGACTCAAAACGCACACAAGTTTTTCATACGGACTCCGAATTGGGTGATTCTTTTTTTGTTGGAAACTAGATTTCGTGCACTTTCCAACCCAATTGGAATCACCTTCAAATTCGTCCGGAGCGTTGAGTTGTGGACGAAACAATCTGATGCTGCAGCAGAATCCGAGTCAAACTACAAGTCCAAAGGTGTTACATCACCTCCACTTGGGCCCATTGGCCTTGTACGACCTAGATTTAGTTTTAGGCTGCCTCGGGACGTCCTCCCACCTCCTTGGCCGCCACCCCTTGCTCCTATATAAGTAGATCCATCTAGTAGCTTTTCCTGGGGATTTGTTTAGTTAAAAGTTAGCCATTGCAACTTTGTGTATTTCGTTTGTGTCCAACGACCAGACCAAGACCGCTTACGGATCCCCACCTTTATCAATACTTCATACATATTCGCAATATTCAGATTGCCTTTATCATATTCTTGCTCGTTTTTCGATTGCTTGCAGGAATAGACCTTCGTGGTCAGGTTGATCGTGCTCCGGCGTGGTCAATAACCTCAGGAGATTGGTTTAGCGATTGCTAAGGCGCAACGTCGTGCACGTTTGTAGTCGGATCGTCAAAGTCGTCTCCACCAAATCGATAGTTATCATCTCATCGAAAGATCGGGACACCCTCGCCTCTATCACCATATTATCAACGTGAATTGCTTCAAAAATTGCAGCGTTTAAGACAAGGGAAAAATTCTGTAGAAGAATATTATCAGGAATTACAAACTGGCATGATTAGATGTGGTATTGTTGAGGAGAATGAAGCTATGCTTGCACGTTTTCTGGGTGGATTAAATAGAGAGATTCAGACCATTCTAGACTATAAGGAGTATACTAATATCACTCGTTTATTCCATCTTGCTTGTAAAGCTGAACGTGAAGTGCAGGATCGACAAGCATTGGGGCGAACTAACTTTTCTGCAGGCCGACCTTCATCATGGACACCACGTGCATCTTCTACTTCAACTGCACCAGCACCTCCATCCGGTGCCACCTCCAGCCGTGATACAAGAAAACAGGCACAACCACCATTATCTTCCAAGAGCGCACCTGCGGGTCCTGCACAGCGTTCTTCTTCTTCCATGGCATCAACAGGGCACACAAGTGATATTATTTGTCGTCATTGTAAGGGAGGAGGTCATTATGCGAGGGAATGCAAATCTCCGCGTGTGATGATTGCTACCGCGGATGGTGGATATGAGTCCGCTAGTGACTATGATGAAGAGACATTGGCTCTTATTACACGTGAAGAACATGGTGGAGATGATTCTGATCATGAGACGCAATACATGGCTCCTGAAGACGCTGACAGGTATGCATGTTTAGTTGCTCAACGTGTTTTGAGTGTGCAGGTCACACAAGCTGAGCAAAATCAGAGGCACAATTTGTTCCATACCAAGGGAGTTGTGAAGGAACGTTCTGTGCGCGTCATAATAGACGGAGGGAGCTGCAACAACTTGGCTAGCATGGAGATGGTGGAGAAGCTTTCTCTCACCACAAGACCACATCCACATCCTTACTACATCCAATGGTTCAACAACAGCGGCAAGGTTAAGGTAACACGTACTGTTCGTGTGCATTTTAGTATCTCTACATATGCTGATTATGTTGATTGTGATGTGGTACCTATGCAAGCATGTTCCTTATTACTTGGTAGACCATGGCAATTTGATCAAAATTCTGTACACCATGGTAGAAACAATCACTATACTCTTGTTCATAAGGATAAAAATATTACTTTGCTTCCTATGACTCCTGATTCCATTTTGAAAGATGATATTAATAGAGCTAATAAAGCAAAACAGGAGACGAATAAGAGTGAAAATCAGATTGTGGCAAAAGAATTTGAGCAACAAATGAAGCCTAATAATAAACCATCTAGTGTTGCTTCTGAAATTAAATTGAAAAGTGCATGTTTATTTGCCACCAAATCTGATATTGATGAGCTAGATTTCAGCAAATCTGTTTGCTATGCTTTTGTGTGCAAAGAGGCATTATTTTCATTCGAGGACGTGCCTTCCTCTTTGCCTCCTGCTGTCACTAACATTTTGCAGGAGTTCGCTGACGTCTTTCCACAAGACGTGCCACCGGGATTACCGCCTATTCAAGGGATTGAGCATCAGATTGACTTAATTCCCGGTGCTTCACTGCCAACCATACCGTACCAATCCAGAGGAGACGAAGGAGATTATGCGCCAAGTACAAGAGCTTCTCGACAAAGGTTATATACGCGAATCCCTTAGTCCTTGTGTTGTTCCTATTATTCTAGTGCCGAAAAAGGATGGTACATCACGTATGTGTGTTGATTGTAGAGGCATTAATAATATTACTATTCGTTATCGTCATCCTATTCCTAGGCTAGATGATATGCTTGATGAATTGAGTGGCTCTACAATATTCTCCAAAGTTGATTTGCGTAGTGGCTACCATCAAATTCGTATGAAATTGGGAGATGAATGGAAAACAGCATTTAAAACTAAGTTTGGATTATATGAGTGGTTAGTCATGCCTTTTGGGTTAACTAATGCACCTAGTACTTTCATGAGATTAATGAACGAAGTTTTACGTGCTTTCATTGGACGATTTGTGGTAGTTTACTTTGATGACATATTGATTTATAGCAGATCTTTGGAGGAACATTTGGAACATTTACGTGCGGTTTTTATTGCTCTATGTGATGCACGTTTGTTTGGTAACCTTGGGAAGTGCACCTTTTGCACCGACCGAGTATCTTTTCTTGGCTATGTTGTTACTCCACAGGGAATTGAAGTTGATAAAGCCAAGATTGAAGCTATTGAGAGTTGGCCGCAGCCCAAAACGGTCACACAAGTGAGGACTTTTCTTGGCCTCGCTGGATTCTATAGGCGTTTTGTGAGAGATTTCAGCACCATTGCTGCACCTCTCAATGAGCTTACAAAGAAAGATGTGCCTTTTCTTTGGGGTACCGCACAGGAAGAAGCCTTCACGGTATTGAAAGATAAGTTGACACATGCTCCTTTACTCCAACTTCCTGATTTTAATAAGACTTTTGAGCTTGAATGTGATGCTAGTGGAATTGGATTAGGAGGTGTGTTATTACAAGATGGCAAACCTGTTGCATACTTTCCTGAAAAATTGAGTGGGCCTAGTCTGAATTATTCTACTTATGATAAAGAATTATATGCTCTTGTTCGGACTTTAGAAACATGGCAACATTATTTATGGCCCAAAGAATTTGTTATACATTCTGATCATGAATCTTTGAAACATATTAAAAGTCAAGCTAAACTGAATCGTAGACATGCTAAATGCGTTGAATTCATTGAGACTTTCCCTTATGTCATTAAACACAAGAAGGGAAAAGAAAATGTTATTGCTGATGCATTGTCTCGTCGCTATACTATGCTTTCACAACTTGACTTCAAAATATTTGGTTTAGAGACCATCAAAGATCAATATGTGCATGATGCTGATTTTAAAGATGTAATGCATAATTGTAAAGAAGGAAGAATGTGGAACAGGTTTGTTGTTAACGATGGATTTGTGTTTCGTGCTAACAAGCTATGCATTCCAGCTAGCTCCGTTCGTCTTTTGTTGTTGCAGGAGGCGCATGGAGGAGGATTAATGGGACAGTTTGGCGTGAAGAAGACGGAGGACGTACTTGCTACACATTTCTTTTTGCCAAAGATGAGACGGGATGTTGAGCGTTTTATTGCTCGCTGCACTACATGTCAAAAAGCTAAGTCACGACTCAATCCTCATGGTTTATATATGCCTTTGCCTGTACCTAGTGTTCCTTGGGAGGATATATCTATGGACTTTGTTTTAGGTTTACCTCGAACAAAGAAGGGGAGGGATAGCATATTTGTTGTCGTGGATAGATTCACGAAAATGGCACACTTTATACCATGTCATAAAAGCGATGATGCTGTTAATGTTGCTGATTTGTTCTTTCGTGAAATTATTCGTTTGCATGGTGTGCCAAATACTATTGTTTCAGATCGTGATACTAAATTTCTTAGCCACTTTTGGAGATGTTTATGGGCTAAGTTGGGGACTAAACTGCTTTTTAGTACTACTTGTCACCCCCAAACTGATGGACAAACTGAAGTAGTCAATAGAACGTTGTCTACTATGCTTAGGGCTGTTTTGAAGAATAATAAGAAAATGTGGGAGGAATGCTTGCCTCATATTGAATTTGCTTATAATCGTTCATTGCATTCTACTACTAAGATGTGCCCTTTTGAAGTTGTGTATGGTTTCCTACCTCGTGCACCTATTGATTTGTTGCCTCTTCCATCTTCGGAGAAGGTTAATTTTGATGCTAAACAACGTGCTGAACTGATTTTAAAAATGCATGAGTTAACTAAGGAAAACATTGAGCGTATGAATGCTAAATATAAACTTGCTGGAGATAAGGGTAGAAAACATGTTGTGTTTGCACCTGGAGATCTTGTTTGGTTACATTTGCGTAAGGATAGATTTCCTGATTTGCGCAAATCAAAGCTAATGCCACGTGCTGATGGTCCCTTTAAGGTGTTAGAGAAAATAAATGATAATGCATATAAACTTGAGCTGCCTGCAGATTTTGGGGTTAGTCCCACTTTTAACATTGCAGATTTGAATCCTTATTTGGGTGGGGAAGATGAACTTCCGTCGAGGACGACTTCATTTCAAGAAGGGGAGGATGATGAGGACATCAATACAATTGTTACACCCACAGCCCCTGCTGCTATACATACTGGACCAATTACTAGAGCTCGTGCACGCCAACTAAATTACCAGGTACTTACGTTTCTTGGTAATGATTCTAATGTTCATGAGAATATGATGCTGCCTAAATTGGATACATTTGTTTTGCTTACAAATGAAGGGCCTAGCTTGGAGAAGGATGAACATTGGAGCAAGAACAAGCATGGAGATGATGGCATGCGCAAGGGGAACAAGAACGGAGTTACAAGTGATGATTTCAGGACTTTGAAGCCACCATAATGGGTGCATGAAGCCTTGGACGAAATATACAAGATGCCACTTCATAAATTTCGTCCCGAGGCTATTTTAGGTGCTGCGTCACCTTATTATTGGGCCAGGCCCATGTAATTTCGAAATACATAAGTATAGGCTATATTTAGAGTCCGTATGTGTGGGGAAACAAGAGATAGGGTTGATTTCGGACCCCTCCACCAAGGGCCACGAAATTCCCCCCTCTTCCTCCATATATACAGCCCTTAGGGCATCGTTTAGACTTTGGGTTTTGTTTAGATTACAAGTTCGCCATAGCTGCAACTTCGCGTACTTCGTTTGTGTTCAACGACCAGACAAAGGCGTCACAGAACCCCACCTTGATCAATAAAGCTTTCATCTTATATTCGCAATATCCAGATTGCAATCTTAGTTTCTTGCTTGTTCTTCGTTTGCTCGCAGGAAACAGACCCTCATGGTCAGGTTGATCGTGCTCCGGCGTGGTCAATAACCTCTCGGAGTTGGTTTAGCGATTGCTAAGGCGCGACGTCCTCGCACGTTCGTAGTCGGATCGTCAAAGTCGACTTCCACAAAAGCTATATCCATCATCTCATCGAAAGACGGGACACCTCCGCCTCTATCATTAATGACATAAGGAAAAGTCTCAATGAATTCAACCCATTTAGCATGTCTACGATTCAGTTTAGCTTGACTTTTAATATGTTTCAAAGATTCATGATCAGAATGTATAACAAATTCTTTGGGCCATAAATAATGTTGCCATGTTTCTAAAGTCCGAACAAGAGCATGTAATTGTTTATCATAAGTAGAATAATTCAGACTAGGCCCACTCAATTTTTCAGAAAAGTATGCAACAGGTTTGCCATCTTGTAATAACACACCGCCTAATCCAATTCCACTAGCATCACATTCAAGCTCAAAAGTCTTATTAAAATCAGGAAGTTGGAGTAAAGGAGCATGTGTCAACTTATCTTTCAATACCGAGAAGGCTTCTTCCTGTGCGGTACCCCAAAGAAAAGGCACATCTTTCTTTGTAAGCTCATTGAGAGGTGCAGCAATGGTGCTGAAATCTCTCACAAAACGCCTATAGAATCCAGCGAGGCCAAGAAAACTCCTCACTTGTGTGACCGTTTTGGGTTGCGGCCAACTCTCAATAGCTTCAATCTTGGCTTTATCAACTTCAATTCCCTGTGGAGTAACAACATAGCCAAGAAAAGATACTCGGTCGGTGCAAAAGGTGCACTTCCCAAGGTTACCAAACAAACGTGCATCACGTAGAGCAATAAAAACAGCACGTAAATGTTCCAAATGTTCTTCCAAATATCTGCTATAAATCAATATGTCATCAGAGTAAACTACCACAAATCGTCCAATGAAAGCACGTAAAACTTCGTTCATTAATCTCATGAAAGTACTAGGTGCATAAGTTAACCCAAAAGGCATGACTAACCACTCATATAATCCAAACTTAGTTTTGAATGCTGTTTTCCATTCATCTCCCAATTTCATACGAATTTGATGGTATCCACTACGCAAATCAACTTTGGAGAATATTGTAGAGCCACTCAATTCATCAAGCATATCATCTAGCCTAGGTATAGGATGACGATAACGAATAGTAATATTATTAATGCCTCTACAATCAACACACATACGTGATGTACCATCCTTTTTCGGCACTAGAATAATAGGAACAGCACAAGGACTAAGGGATTCGCGTATATAACCTTTGTCGAGAAGCTCTTGTACTTGACGCATAATCTCCTTCGTCTCCCCTGGATTGGTACGGTATGGTGCACGGTTTGGCAGTGAAGCACCGGGAATTAAGTCAATCTGATGCTCAATCCCTCGAATAGGCGGTAATCCCGGTGGCACGTCTTGTGGAAAGACGTCAGCGAACTCCTGCAAAATGTTAGTGACAGCAGGAGGCAAAGAGGAAGGCACGTCCTCGAATGAAAATAATGCCTCTTTGCACACAAAAGCATAGCAAACAGATTTGCTGAAATCTAGCTCATCAATATCAGATTTGGTGGCAAATAAACATGCACTTTTCAATTTAATTTCAGAAGCAACACTAGATGGTTTATTATTAGGCTTCATTTGTTGCTCAAATTCTTTTGCCACAATCTGATTTTCACTCTTATTCGTCTCCTGTTTTGCTTTATTAGTTCTATTAATATCATCTTTCAAAATGGAATCAGGAGTCATAGGAAGCAAAGTAATATTTTTATCCTTATGAACAAGAGTATAGTGATTGTTTCTACCATGGTGTACAGAATTTTTATCAAATTGCCATGGTCTACCAAGTAATAAGGAACATGCTTGCATAGGTACCACATCACAATCAACATAATCAGCATATGTAGAGATACTAAAATGCACACGAACAGTACGTGTTACCTTAACCTTGCCACTGTTGTTGAACCATTGGATGTAGTAAGGATGTGGATGTGGTCTTGTGGTGAGAGAAAGCTTCTCCACCATCTCCATGCTAGCCAAGTTGTTGCAGCTCCCTCCGTCTATGATGACGCGCACAGAACGTTCCTTCACAACTCCCTTGGTATGGAACAAATTGTGCCTCTGATTTTGCTCAGCTTGTGTGATCTGCACACTCAAAACACGTTGAGCAACTAAACATTCATACCTGTCAGCGTCTTCAGGAGCCATGTATTGCGTCTCATGATCAGAATCATCTCCACCATGTTCTTCATGTGTAATAAGAGCCAAAGTCTCCTCATCATAGTCACTAGCGGACTCATATCCACCATCCGCGGTAGCAATCATCACACGCGGAGATTTGCATTCCCTCGCATAATGACCTCCTCCCTTAGAACAACGACAAATAATATCACTTGGTGTGCCCTGTTGATGCCATGGAAGAAGAAGAACGCTGTGCAGGCCCCGCAGGTGCGCTCTTGGCAGATAATGGTGGTTGTGCCTGTTTTCTTGTATCACGACTGGAGGTGGCACCGGATGGAGGTGCTGGTGCAGTTGAAGTAGAAGATGCACGTGGTGTCCATGATGAAGGTCGGCCTGCAGAAAAGTTAGTTCGCCCCAATGCTTGTCGATCCTGCACTTCACGTTCAGCTTTACAAGCAAGATGGAATAAACGAGTGATATTAGTATACTCCTTATAGTCTAGAATGGTCTGAATCTCTCTATTTAATCCACCCAGAAAACGTGCAAGCATAGCTTCATTCTCCTCAACAATACCACATCTAATCATGCCAGTTTGTAATTCCTGATAATATTCTTCTACAGAATTTTTTCCTTGTCTTAAACGCTGCAATTTTTGAAGCAATTCACGTTGATAATATGGTGGAACCCAACGCGTACGCATAGCAGTTTTCAAAGCAGCCCAAGTAGTTGGAATAGGATATAATCTACAATGTTCAGACCACCATACACATGCAAAACTAGTGAAAGCACAAACAGCAGCAGCAACTCGTCTGATAGAGGCAAAGGTGTCCCGTCTTTCGATGAGATGGTGGATTTCGCTTTGGTGGGAGTCGACTTTGACGATCCGACTACGAACGTGCGAGGACGTCGCGCCTTAGCAATCGCTAAACCAACTCCGAGAGGTTATTGACCACGCCGGAGCACGATCAACCTGACCACGAGGGTCTGTTTCCTGCGAGCAAACGAAGAACAAGCAAGAAACTAAGATTGCAATCTGGATATTGCGAATATAAGATGAAAGCTTTATTGATCAAGGTGGGGTTCTGTGACGCCTTTGTCTGGTCGTTGAACACAAACGAAGTACGCGAAGTTGCAGCTATGGCGAACTTTTAATCTAAACAAAACCCAAAGTCTAAACGATGCCCTAAGGGCTGTATATATGGAGGAAGAGGGGGGAATTTCGTGGCCCTTGGTGGAGGAGTCCGAAATCAACCCTATCTCTTGTTTCCCCACACATACGGACTCTAAAAATAGCC
Source organism: Triticum dicoccoides (assembly GCF_002162155.2). NCBI lineage: Eukaryota > Viridiplantae > Streptophyta > Magnoliopsida > Poales > Poaceae > Triticum > Triticum dicoccoides. The sequence goes on from NC_041391.1 coordinate 312,616,153, forward strand.
TATACTTACGTATTTCGAAATTACATGGGCCTGGCCCAATAATAAGGTGACGCAGCACCTAAAATAGCCTCGGGACGAAATTTATGAAGTGGCATCTTGTATATTTCATCCAAGGCTTCATGCACCCATTATGGTGGCTTCAAAGTCCTGAAATCATCACTTGTAACTCCGTTCTTGTTCCCCTTGCGCATGCCATCATCTCCATGCTTGTTCTTGCTCCAATGTTCATCCTTCTCCAAGCTAGGCCCTTCATTTGTAAGCAAAACAAATGTATCCAATTTAGGCAGCATCATATTCTCATGAACATTAGAATCATTACCAAGAAACGAAAGTACCTGGTAATTTAGTTGGCGTGCACGAGCTCTAGTAATTGGTCCAGTATGTATAGCAGCAGGGGCTGTGGGTGTAACAATTGTATTGATGTCCTCATCACTAGCGGACTCATATCCACCATCCGCGGTAGCAATCATCACACGCGGAGATTTGCATTCCCTCGCATAATGACCTCCTCCCTTACAACGACGACAAATAATATCACTTGTGTGCCCTGTTGATGCCATGGAAGAAGAAGAACGCTGTGCAGGCCCCGCAGGTGCGCTCTTGGCAGATAATGGTGGTTGTTCCTGTTTTCTTGTATCACGGCTGTAGGAGGCACCTGATTGAGGTGCTGGTGCAGTTGAAGTAGAAGATTCACGCGGCGTCCATGAGGAAGGTCGGCCTGCAGAAAAGTTAGTTCGCGCCAATGCTTGTCGATCCTGCACTTCACGTTCAGCTTTACAAGCAAGATGGAATAAACGAGTGATATTAGTATACTCCTTATAGTCTAGAATGGTCTGAATCTCTCTATTTAATCCACCCAGAAAACGTGCAAGCATAGCTTCATTCTCCTCAACAATACCACATCGAATCATGCCAGTTTGTAATTCCTGATAATATTCTTCTACAGAATTTTTTCCTTGTCTTAAACGCTGCAATTTTTGAAGCAATTCACGTTGATAATATGGTGGAACCCAACGCGTACGCATAGCAGTTTTCAAAGCAGCCCAAGTAGTTGGAATAGGATATAATCTACAATGTTCAGACCACCATACACATGCAAAACTAGTGAAAGCACAAACAGCAGCAGCAACTCGTCTCTCCTCAGGATATTGTAAACATGTAAATCGTTGTTCAGTTTCTAACTCCCAAGTAAGATATATATTAGGAACATATCTACCCTCAAATGGTGGAATATTCAATTTCAGTTTAGGAATATGGACATCATCTCGTACCTGAGGTGGTGGTGCAGGCCTACCATTACGAATATATACCTGAGGTCGACCTGCTGGTGGTGGTACAGGTGGCTGCACGTAGTGCTGATTTTGATCAACCTCATCCTCATAATCTCCCACATAATCATCCACCGCATCAGCAGCAGGAGCCACAGAAGTATCAACAGCAGCACCAACAGTTTGGCCAAACGCAAGAGGAACACGGCTTGCTCGGCGGAGGTCTGTTTCGCGATGTGGACGTAGTCGTTGTTATTGTTGTTGGAGAGGTGCGTTAGGTGCAACGGGTGGTGGTGGTGGAAGACGCGCGAGCAATTCATTAAACTTGTTATCGAGCTTTGTTTTGAACGTCTTCTCAAGGCCAGTGATCTTCTCCATGGCCTCTTCAAAATTGTTCAGCACATCTTGCACCTGTTCAGTCATCATTTGCTGAAATATCATGAAGCTCCTTGTTCGATAAATTCTCCCAGTCAATCTCGTCGGCTTGTGATCCTGGCATGGTTAGCAGCAATAGAAACACACAAGAATATGATCCTACAGACTACGAACAAGTGGTGGTGGTGGGTGTCACAAATCCGTCAAGCAAAACTCAAATTCTTACCAGTTCTTACCCAGCAACAGGCGGTGATCGGCAACCGTTGTAGTCAAAACTCTCAAAGCTTGGATAGAGCGATTACCAGGGAGAGTCAAACGCACGACGTAGATGTATGTGGAGCCGGGAAGGCTTATAATATGGTAGCAAAAAGGGTCAGCAATAATCAATTCAGAGATGCAAAGTTGAATAAACGCTCAACGACGGTACTGTGCTGGTCCTAGGCTAGACTGTGCTAGAGACGCGAGCCTAGAACACCAACAAAATCACGGCGCGACACGTAAACAAGGGAGGAGCACACTCTGAATTTTTTTTTTCTCTTTTTTTTGCTCTTTTTTTTCCTCTTTTTTTTTTGCTCCGCAACAATTTTTTTTCGAAAAAGTCTACAAATGGTCTAAAAACTGCCTAGCCAGAATTTTCCAGACTTTTTTTTTGAAATTGGAACTATTTTTCTTCTGCGGATGGCTCAAAAGTTGGGGAGTCCTTCTCTGTCACGACTCGGAGTATCGCGTGATCTGGAAATCGAGAACAATGCAACAATTACTAGACTCGGACTAGGACTGGTGGCGGAGATGAATCTGGTGGAACTCGGACTGGTGGCGGAGATAAATCTGGTGGAACACGGACAGGTGGCGGATATATGTTGCAGGTGAACTCGGATTGGCGTGATGGCGGCGGATATGTGGTGGCGTATATGGATTCGGATTGGCGGTGAATATGTGGTGGTGGTATATGGCAACAGCGACGATGATGATGCGGTGGTGATATATGGCAGCAGCGACGTGACAACCTGTGAACAGAACTCGAAACTCTAAAATACTAGACGCTAAGACCAGCAACTTGACACGACGATGCAACCGCAAATTCAACAAAGCAAATACAGAAAAGATTATGCAAAGGCTTAGATTGGTTCGGATGGGATGAACTAACCCTAAATTTTTTTTCTTGGCTTTTTCGTGGACTATAGGTATGAAAAACAGACTCGATCTAAACTACGAAAAACTGTAAAATCTCACCGAGCAACCTGGAAATCTGATACCACTTGATAGAGGCAAAGGTGTCCCGTCTTTCGATGAGATGATGGATATCGCTTTGGTGGAAGTCGACTTTGACGATCCGACTATGATCGTGCAAGGACATTGCGCCTTAGCAATCGCTAAACCAACTCCGAGAGGTTATTGACCACGCCGGAGCACGATCAACCTGACCACGAGGGTCTGTTTCCTGCGAGCAAATGAAGAACAAGCAAGAAACTAAGATTGCAATCTGGATATTGCGAATATAAGATGAAAGCTTTATTGATCAAGGTGGGTTCTGTGATGCCTTTGTCTGGTCGTTGAACACAAACGAAGTACGCGAAGTTGCAGCTATGGCGAACTTTTAATCTAAACAAAACCCAAAGTCTAAACGGTGCCCTAAGGGCTGTATATATGGAGGAAGAGAGGGGGAATTTCGTGGCCCTTGGTGGAGGGGTCCGAAATCAACCCTATCTCTTGTTTCCCCACACATACGGACTCTAAAAATAGCCTATACTTATGTATTTCGAAATTACATGGGCCTGGCCCAATAAAAAGGTGACGTAGCACCTATAATAGCCTCGGGACGAAATTTATGAAGTGGCATCTTGTATATTTCGTCCAAGGCTTCATGCACGCATTATGGTGGCTTCAAAGTCCTGAAATCATCACTTGTAACTCCGTTCTTGTTCCCCTTGCGCATGGCATCATCTCCATGCTTGTTCTTGCTCCAATGTTCATCCTTCTCCAAGCTAGGCCCTTCATTTGTAAGCAAAACAAATGTATCCAATTTAGGCAGCATCATATTCTCATGAACATTAGAATCATTACCAAGAAACGAAAGTACCTGATAATTTAATTGGCGTGCGCGAGCTCTAGTAATTGGTCCCGTATATGTAGCAGTAGGGGCTGTGGGTGTAACAATGGTATTGATGTCCTCATCACATCCAAGACCTACGGCTTCTCCAACATCCAAGCTTCAACGACTCCTCCAACATCTACGTCAACCAAATCTTCTCCAAGCAACGATGACAAGTCAAGTTACAAGAAAACTTCGACAAGTTCAAGTCGTCTTCCTCCTACGACAAGCAACTTCAAGCCGCGTGCTTCATCATCTACTCCAACCGATGAGACCGTCAAAACAAGCTCCTTCAAGTGTTTCACTTGCGGCGGCCGAGGCCACAAGTCCTACCAATGCACGAACAAGCGCACCATGATCCTCAACGACGACGGCACATATGACTCAATGAGTGAAGAGGAGATGGAAGCCCTTGAGCAAGTGGCCATGCACCGGCGCGTGAACGAGGATGAAGATGATCAAGTCTTTTGTGATGAGGATTCGAGCCCCGCTCTTGTTGTCTCCAAGGTCTTGACTCTTCAACATCAACAAGAAGAAGACCAACGATGCCACATCTTCCACACAAAAGCCGACATCAATGGAAGGTCCGTCAAGGTCATCATCGATGGAGGTAGTTGCCACAACTTGGCAAGTGAAGAACTATGTTCAAAGCTTCAATTGGTCAAAAGGAAGCACCCGCACCCCTACAAGGTTCAATGGCTAAGTGACTCCGGCACTATCCGAGTTGAACATACGATCCAAGTCTCTTTCAAAATAGGTGCTTATGAAGACACTTTGGAATGTGATGTGGTCCCAATGACCGTTTTCCACCTCCTTCTTGGTCGACCATGGCAATTCGACCGTGGTGTCATCCACAATGGGCGCACCAATCATTATAGCTTCAAGATGAAAGGGAAGGAGTATGTGCTACGACCTATGTCTCCTAGTCAAGTGAGAGCTGACAAGCAAACCACCCACCATGGCGAGAAGAGTGAGAAAGTTACCCACCCAAAAGTGAGTGAGAGCCACAAGCCAAATATGAGCGCCTCTTCGCCTAGAGAGAAAAACCTCATCCTATTTGCCACCAAAAGTGAGATAAGAGAAGTGTGTGAGAACCCATCGAGTGTGATACACTTCGTCCTCATATGCAAAGATGGAGAGCCAACAACTAACACCTCCCACGAGTTACCTTTAGTGTTTCAGTCTCTTTTGCAGGAATTCAAAGATGTCTTCCCCGATGAGCTACCTCCGGGTCTACCTCCCCTACGAGGCATTGAGCATCGAATCGACCTCATCCCCGGAGCGCCACTTCCAAACAAAGCCCCATACCGTGTCAATCCCGAAGAAACCAAGGAGATTCAACGACAAGTACAACAACTCATCTTCAACGGTCAGGTATGTGAAAGCTTAAGCCCATGTGCTGTTCCCGTTATCCTTGTACCTAAATCCGATGGCAGTTTTTGCTTGTGTTCCGATTGTAGACCCATAAACGCCATCACCGTTCGTTATAGGCACCCCATTCCTCGCTTAGATGATATGCTTGATGAACTTAGTGGAGCCAACTTTTTCTCAAAAATAGATCTTAAAAGTGGCTATTATCAAATCCGCATTCAAGAAGGTGATGAATGGAAAACCGCTTTCAAAATCAAATTTGGCTTATATGAGTGGTTAGTGATGCCTATGGGTTTGTCGGAAGCACCCGGAACTTTCGTGCGTCTTATGCATCATGTGCTTAGACCTTACATTGGAGTCTTCGTTGTGGTTTACTTTGATGATATCCTTGTGTTTAGCAAAACCATGAAAGAGCATATTAATCATGTTAAATCTGTGTTGCAAACTCTTCGCAAGGAACGCCTTTATGCAAACTTGAAAAAATGCACTTTTGGCGTTGACAAAGTGGTTTTCCTGGGTTTTGTTGTCTCTTCCAAGGGTGTCCATGTTGATGAAACTAAAATTGAAGCAATTAAAACTTGGCCTCAACCCACCAATTTGCAACAAGTGAGAAGTTTTCTTGGTCTAGCAGGATTTTATCGTCGCTTTGTGAAAAACTTTAGCACAATTGCCGCTCCTTTACATACTTTGAGTAAGAAGAATGCTCCTTTTGTTTGGGGATCTTTGCAATCCACGGCTTTTGATGAACTCAAGTCTTTGCTTACTCATGCTCCGATTCTTGCTTTGCCCAATTTTGACAAAACTTTTGAGGTTCATTGTGATGCAAGTGGTACCGGAATTGGCGGAGTTTTGATGCAAGAAAAACGAGCCATTGCTTATTTTAGTGAAAAACTCTCCGGTGCTCAACTTAATTATCCCATCTATGACAAAGAATTGTATGCTTTAGTGCGTGTGCTACATGTTTGGGAACATTATCTTAGACCTCATGAGTTTGTCATCCATACCGATCATGAAACGCTTAAGTACTTAAAAGGTCAAACTAAATTGAACAAGCATCATGCCAAATGGAGTGAATTCATTGTATCTTTTCCTTATGTGATCAAGTATATTAAGGGTAAAGAAAATGTTGTTGCGGATGCACTTTCACGCATATGCATGCTTGTCACTCAACTTGCGTTGAATGTTATTGGTTTTGAGCATATAAAAGACTTGTATGAGCATGATCCTTCTTTTGCTACTCCTTACGCTAAGTGTTTGACACACACGTCTTGGGAACGATACTACATAAAGGATGCTTATCTTATGAGAGCTAACAAACTTTGCATTCCCGAGTCTTCTCTTCGTTTGCTACTTTTGCACGAGGCTCATGGAGGCGGACTAATGGGACACTTTGGATGCGACAAGACTTTCGCCACGCTCTCCAAGAACTACTTTTTGATGAGGACATCAATACAATTGTTACACCCACAGCCCCTGCTGCTATACATACTGGACCAATTACTAGAGCTCGTGCACGCCAACTAAATTACCAGGTACTTTCGTTTCTTGGTAATGATTCTAATGTTCATGAGAATATGATGCTGCCTAAATTGGATACATTTGTTTTGCTTACAAATGAAGGGCCTAGCTTGGAGAAGGATGAACATTGGAGCAAGAACAAGCATGGAGATGATGGCATGCGCAAGGGGAACAAGAACGGAGTTACAAGTGATGATTTCAGGACTTTGAAGCCACCATAATGGGTGCATGAAGCCTTGGACGAAATATACAAGATGCCACTTCATAAATTTCGTCCCGAGGCTATTTTAGGTGCTGCGTCACCTTATTATTGGACCAGGCCCATGTAATTTCGAAATACATAAGTATAGGCTATTTTTAGAGTCCGTATGTGTGGGGAAACAAGAGATAGGGTTGATTTCGGACTCCTCCACCAAGGGCCACGAAATTCCCCCCTCTTCCTCCATATATACAGCCCTTAGGGCATCGTTTAGACTTTGGGTTTTGTTTAGATTAAAAGTTCGCCATAGCTGCAACTTCGCGTACTTCGTTTGTGTTCAACGACCAGACAAAGGCGTCACAGAACCCCACCTTGATCAATAAAGCTTTCATCTTATATTCGCAATATCCAGATTGCAATCTTAGTTTCTCGCTTGTTCTTCGTTTGCTCGCAGGAAACAGACCCTCGTGGTCAGGTTGATCGTGCTCCGGCGTGGTCAATAACCTCTCGGAGTTGGTTTAGCGATTGCTAAGGCGCGACGTCCTTGCACGTTCGTAGTCGGATCGTCAAAGTCGACTTCCACCAAAGCGAAATCCACCATCTCATCGAAAGACGGGACACCTTTGCCTCTATCAAGTGGTATCAGATTTCCAGGTTGCTCGGTGAGATTTTACAGTTTTTTAGTAGTTTAGATCGAGTCTGCTCTTCATACCTATAGTCCACGAAAAAGCCACAAAAAAAATTTAGGGTTAGTTCATCATATCCGAACCAATCTGAGCCTTGCATAATCTTTTTAGGGTTTTGCTTTGTTGAATTTGCGGTTGCATCGTCGTGTCTAGTTGCTGGTCTTAGAGTCTAGTCTTTTACAGTTTCGAGTTCTGGTCATAAGTTGTCACGCCGCCGCCGCACCATCATCATCGCCCCTGCCATCTACCACCACCGCACCGAATCCGTATCCATATACCACCACCAATCCGTGTCCATATACCACCACCGATCCATATCCATATACTACCACCGCTACCACCACCGCTGCCATATACCACCACCATATATCCACCACCAATCCGAGTTCTTTGCTTATTAGGTTTGTTTTCGGGATCCATCTAGATTCCGATTCGTGTTTCCTTGCCGGAGTAGGTTTCGGAAAAAAAAGAAAGAGTCGGGTAGCCACGCTCCGTTTAGGCCCAAAATTTTTCGAAAACGCATTTTTCGAAAAAATTTCTGGCTATCCTATTTTTAGGTGTTTCTGAGTGTTTTGAGACAGGTGCCATTATAGGAAGTTTTTTTTGACCCGTTTCCAGTTTTTGGGTCCGGGCAGCCGAAAAAAAAAATTTGGTCGAAAAAATTTCGTGCCCATCCTGTCAGTTTGAGCTAGGAAGAGTTTTGAGACACTCGCCATTATAGTGATTTTTCGCAAAAAAAAAAGCAGCGCAAAAAAAAGAGCGAAAAAAAAAATTCAGAGTGTGCTTTTCCCTTGTTTACGTGCCGCGCCGTGATTTTGTTAGTGTTCTAGGCTCGCGTCTCTAGCACAGTCTAGCCTAGGACCAGCACAGTACCGTCGTTGAGCGTTTATTCAACTTTGCATCTCTGAATTGATTATTGCTGACCCTTTTTGCTACCATATTATAAGCCTTCCCAGCTCCACATACATCTACGTCGTGCGTTTGACTCTCCCTGGTAATCGCTCTATCCAAGCTTTGAGAGTTTTTTGACTACAACGGTTGCCGATCACCGCCTGCTGCTGGGTAAGAACTGGTAAGAATTTGAGATTTGCTTGACGGATTTGTGACACCCACCACCACCACTTGTTCGTAGTCTGTAGGATCATATTCTTGTGTGTTTCTATTGCTGCTAACCATGCCAGGATCACAAGCCGACGAGATTGACTGGGAGAATTTATCGAACAAGGAGCTTCATGATAGGTTTCAGCAAATGATGACTGAACGGTAATCCCGGTGGCACGTCTTGTGGAAAGACGTCAGCGAACTCCTGCAAAATGTTAGTGACAGCAGGAGGCAAAGAGGAAGGCACGTCCTCGAATGAAAATAATGCCTCTTTGCACACAAAAGCATAGCAAACAGATTTGCTGAAATCTAGCTCATCAATATCAGATTTGGTGGCAAATAAACATGCACTTTTCAATTTAATTTCAGAAGCAACACTAGATGGTTTATTATTAGGCTTCATTTGTTGCTCAAATTCTTTTGCCACAATCTGATTTTCACTCTTATTCTTCTCCTGTTGTGCTTTATTAGCTCTATTAATATCATCTTTCAAAATGGAATCAGGAGTCATAGGAAGCAAAGTAATATTTTTATCCTTATGAACAAGAGTATAGTGATTGTTTCTACCATGGTGTACAGAATTTTTATCAAATTGCCATGGTCTACCAAGTAATAAGGAACATGCTTGTGATAGAGGCAAAGGTGTCCCGTCTTTCGATGAGATGGTGGATTTCGCTTTGGTCAAAGTCGACTTTGACGATCCGACTACGAACGTGCGAGGACGTCGCGCCTTAGCAATCGCTAAACCAACTCCGAGAGGTTATTGACCACGCCGGAGCACGATCAACCTGACCACGAGGGTCTGTTTCCTGCGAGCAAACGAAGAACAAGCAAGAAACTAAGATTGCAATCTGGATATTGCGAATATAAGATGGAAGCTTTATTGATCAAGGTGGGGTTCTGTGACGCCTTTGTCTGGTCGTTGAACACAAACGAAGTACGCGAAGTTGCAGCTATGGCGAACTTTTAATCTAAACAAAACCCAAAGTCTAAACGATGCCCTAAGGGCTGTATATATGGAGGAAGAGGGGGGAATTTCGTGGCCCTTGGTGGAGGAGTCCGAAATCAACCCTATCTCTTGTTTCCCCACACATACGGACTCTAAAAATAGCCTATACTTATGTATTTCGAAATTACATGGGCCTGGTCCAATAATAAGGTGACGCAGCACCTAAAATAGCCTCGGGACGAAATTTATGAAGTGGCATCTTGTATATTTCGTCCAAGGCTTCATGCACCCATTATGGTGGCTTCAAAGTCCTGAAATCATCACTTGTAACTCCGTTCTTGTTCCCCTTGCGCATGCCATCATCTCCATGCTTGTTCTTGCTCCAATGTTCATCCTTCTCCAAGCTAGGCCCTTCATTTGTAAGCAAAACAAATGTATCCAATTTAGGCAGCATCATATTCTCATGAACATTAGAATCATTACCAAGAAACGAAAGTACCTGGTAATTTAGTTGGCGTGCACGAGCTCTAGTAATTGGTCCAGTATGTATAGCAGCAGGGGCTGTGGGTGTAACAAATGTATTGATGTCCTCATCAACGCACCTCTCCAACAACAACAACAACGACTACCTCCACGTCGCGAAGCAGACCTCCGCCGAGCAAGCCGTGTTCCTCTTGCGTTTGGCCAAACTGTTGGTGCTGCTGTTGATACTTCTGTGGCTCCTGCTGCTGATGCGGAGGAGGATGATTATGTGGGAGATTATGAGGATGAGGTTGATCAAAATCAACACTACGTGCAGCCACCTGTACCACCACCAGCAGGTCGACCTCAGGTATATATTCGTAATGGTAGGCCTGCACCACCACCTCAGGTACGAGATGATGTCCATATTCCTAAACTGAAATTGAATATTCCACCATTTGAGGGTAGATATGTTCCTGATATATATCTTACTTGGGAGTTAGAAACTGAACAACGATTTACATGTTTACAATATCCTGAGGAGAGACGAGTTGCTACTGCCGTTTGTGCTTTCACTAGTTTTGCATGTGTATGGTGGTCTGAACATTGTAGATTATATCCTATTCCAACTACTTGGGCTGCTTTGAAAACTGCTATGCGTACGCGTTGGGTTCCACCATATTATCAACGTGAATTGCTTCAAAAATTGCAGCGTTTAAGACAAGGGAAAAATTCTGTAGAAGAATATTATCAGGAATTACAAACTGGCATGATTAGATGTGGTATTGTTGAGGAGAATGAAGCTATGCTTGCACGTTTTCTGGGTGGATTAAATAGAGAGATTCAGACCATTCTAGACTATAAGGAGTATACTAATATCACTCGTTTATTCCATCTTGCTTGTAAAGCTGAACATGAAGTGCAGGATCGACAAGCATTGGGGCGAACTAACTTTTCTGCAGGCCGACCTTCATCATGGACACCACGTGCATCTTCTACTTCAACTGCACCAGCACCTCCGTCCGGTGCCACCTCCAGCCGTGATACAAGAAAACAGGCACAACCACCATTATCTGCCAAGAGCGCACCTGCGGGGCCTGCACAGCGTTCTTCTTCTTCCATGGCATCAACAGGGCACACAAGTGATATTATTTGTCGTCGTTGTAAGGGAGGAGGTCATTATGCGAGAGAATGCAAATCTCCGCGTGTGATGATTGCTACCACGGATGGTGGATATGACTCCGCTAGTGACTATGATGAGGAGACTTTGGCTCTTATTACACGTGAAGAACATGGTGGAGATGATTCTGATCATGAGACGCAATACATGGCTCCTGAAGACGCTGACAGGTATGAATGTTTAGTTGCTCAACGTGTTTTGAGTGTGCAGGTCACACAAGCTGAGCAAAATCAGAGGCACAATTTGTTCCATACCAAGGGAGTTGTGAAGGAACGTTCTGTGCGCGTCATAATAGACTGAGGGAGCTGCAACAACTTGGCTAGCATGGAGATGGTGGAGAAGCTTTCTCTCACCACAAGACCACATCCACATCCTTACTACATCCAATGGTTCAACAACAGCGGCAAGGTTAAGGTAACACGTACTGTTCGTGTGCATTTTAGTATCTCTACATATGCTGATTATGTTGATTGTGATGTGGTACCTATGCAAGCATGTTCCTTATTACTTGGTAGACCATGGCAATTTGATAAAAATTCTGTACACCATGGTAGAAACAATCACTATACTCTTGTTCATAAGGATAAAAATATTACTTTGCTTCCTATGACTCCTGATTCCATTTTGAAAGATGATATTAATAGAGCTAATAAAGCAAAACAGGAGACGAATAAGAGTGAAAATCAGATTGTGGCAAAAGTATTTGAGCAACAAATGAAGCCTAATAATAAACCATCTAGTGTTGCTTCTGAAATTAAATTGAAAAGTGCATGTTTATTTGCCACCAAATCTGATATTGATGAGCTAGATTTCAGCAAATCTGTTTGCTATGCTTTTGTGTGCAAAGAGGCATTATTTTCATTCGAGGACGTGCCTTCCTCTTTGCCTCCTGCTGTCACTAACATTTTGCAGGAGTTCGCTGACGTCTTTCCACAAGACGTGCCACCGGGATTACCGCCTATTCGAGGGATTGAGCATCAAATTGACTTAATTCCCGGTGCTTCACTGCCAAACCGTGCACCATACCGTACCAATCCAGAGGAGACGAAGGAGATTATGCGTCAAGTACAAGAGCTTCTCGACAAAGGTTATATACGCGAATCCCTTAGTCCTTGTGTTGTTCCTATTATTCTAGTGCCGAAAAAGGATGGTACATCACGTATGTGTGTTGATTGTAGAGGCATTAATAATATTACTATTCGTTATTGTCATCCTATTCCTAGGCTAGATGATATGCTTGATGAATTGAGTGGCTCTACAATATTCTCCAAAGTTGATTTGCGTAGTGGATACCATCAAATTCGTATGAAGTTGGGAGATGAATGGAAAACAGCATTTAAAACTAAGTTTGGATTATATGAGTGGTTAGTCATGCCTTTTGGGTTAACTAATGCGCCTAGTACTTTCATGAGACTAATGAACGAAGTTTTACGTGCTTTCATTGGACGATTTGTGGTAGTCTATTTTGATGATATACTGATTTATAGCAGATCTTTGGAAGAACATTTGGAACATTTACGTGCTGTTTTTATTGCTCTACGTGATGCACGTTTGTTTGGTAACCTTGGGAAGTGAACCTTTTGCACCGACCGAGTATCTTTTCTTGGCTATGTTGTTACTCCACAGGGAATTGAAGTTGACAAAGCCAATATTGAAGCTATTGAGAGTTGGCCGCAGCCCAAAACGGTCACACAAGTGAGGAGTTTTCTTGGCCTCGCTGGATTCTATAGGCGTTTTGTGAGAGATTTCAGCACCATTGCTGCACCTCTCAACGAGCTTACAAAGAAGGATGTGCCTTTTGTTTGGGGTACCGCACAGGAAGAAGCCTTCACGGTATTGAAAGATAAGTTGACACATGCTCCTTTACTCCAACTTCCTGATTTTAATAAGACTTTTGAGCTTGAATGTGATGCTAGTGGAATTGGATTAGGAGGTGTGTTATTACAAGATGGCAAACCTGTTGCATACTTTTCTAAAAAATTGAGTGGGCCTAGTCTGAATTATTCTACTTATGATAAAGAATTATATGCTCTTGTTCGGACTTTAGAAACATGGCAACATTATTTATGGCCCAAAGAATTTGTTATATTAAAAGTCAAGCTAAACTGAATCGTAGACATGCTAAATGGGTTGAATTCATTGAGACTTTCCCTTATGTCATTAAACACAAGAAGGGAAAAGAAAATGTTATTGCTGATGCATTGTCTCGTCGCTATACTATGCTTTCACAACTTGACTTCAAAATATTTGGTTTGGAGACCATCAAAGATCAATATGTGCATGATGCTGATTTTAAAGATGTAATGCAGAATTGTAAAGAAGGAAGAATGTGGAACAAGTTTGTCGTTAACGATGGATTTGTGTTTCGTGCTAACAAGCTATGCATTCCAGCTAGCTCCGTTCGTCTTTTGTTGTTGCAGGAAGCGCATGGAGGAGGATTAATGGGACATTTTGGCGTGAAGAAGACGGAGGACGTACTTGCTACACATTTCTTTTGGCCAAAGATGAGACGGGATATTGAGCGTTTTAATGCTCGATGCACTACATGTCAAAAAGCTAAGTCACGACTCAATCCTCATGGTTTATATATGCCTTTGCCTGTACCTAGTGTTCCTTGGGAGGATATATCTATGGACTTTGTTTTAGGTTTACCTCGAACAAAGAAGGGGAGGGATAGCATATTTGTTGTCGTGGATAGATTCTCGAAAATGGCACACTTTATACCATGTCATAAACGCGATGATGCTGTTAATGTTGCTGATTTGTTCTTTCGTGAAATTATTCGCTTGCATGGTGTGCCAAATACTATTGTTTCAGATCATGATACTAAATTTCTTAGCCACTTTTGGAGATGTTTATGGGCTAAGTTGGGGACTAAACTGCTTTTTAGTACTACTTGTCACCCCCAAACTGATGGACAAACTGAAGTAGTCAATAGAACGTTGTCTACTATGCTTAGGGCTGTTTTGAAGAATAATAAGAAAATGTGGGAGGAATGCTTGCCTCATATTGAATTTGCTTATAATCGTTCATTGCATTCTACTACTAAGATGTGCCCTTTTGAAGTTGTGTATGGTTTCCTACCTCGTGCACCTATTGATTTGTTGCCTCTTCCATCTTCGGAGAAGGTTAATTTTGATGCTAAACAACGTGCTGAATTGATTTTAAAAATGCATGAGTTAACTAAGGAAAACATTGAGCGTATGAATGCTAAATATAAACTTGCTGGAGATAAGCGTAGAAAACATGTTGTGTTTGCACCTAGAGATCTTGTTTGGTTACATTTGCGTAAGGATAGATTTCCTGATTTGCGCAAATCAAAGCTAATGCCACGTGCTGATGGTCCCTTTAAGGTGTTAGAGAAAATAAATGATAATGCATATAAACTTGAGCTGCCTGCAGATTTTGGGGTTAGTCCCACTTTTAACATTGCAGATTTGAAGCCTTATTTGGGTGAGGAAGATGGACTTCCGTCGAGGACGACTTCATTTCAAGAAGGGGAGGATGATGAGGACATCAATACAATTGTTACACCCACAGCCCCTGCTGCTATACATACTGGACCAATTACTAGAGCTCGTGCACGCCAACTAAATTACCAGGTACTTTCGTTTCTTGGTAATGATTCTAATGTTCATGAGAATATGATGCTGCCTAAATTGGATACATTTGTTTTGCTTACAAATGAAGGGCCTAGCTTGGAGAAGGATGCACATTGGAGCAAGAACAAGCATGGAGATGATGGCATGCGCAAGGGGAACAAGAACGGAGTTACAAGTGATGATTTCAGGACTTTGAAGCCACCATAATGGGTGCATGAAGCCTTGGACGAAATATACAAGATGCCACTTCATAAATTTCGTCCCGAGGCTATTTTAGGTGCTGCGTCACCTTATTATTGGGCCAGGCCCATGTAATTTCGAAATACATAAGTATAGGCTATTTTTAGAGTCCGTATGTGTGGGGAAACAAGAGATAGGGTTGACTTCGGACTCCTCCACCAAGGGCCACGAAATTCCCCCCTCTTCCTCCATATATACAGCCCTTAGGGCATCGTTTAGACTTTGGGTTTTGTTTAGATTAAAAGTTCGCCATAGCTGCAACTTCGCGTACTTCGTTTGTGTTCAACGACCAGACAAAGGTGTCACAGAACCCCACCTTGATCAATAAAGCTTTCATCTTATATTCGCAATATCCAGATTGCAATCTTAGTTTCTTGCTTGTTCTTCATTTGCTCGCAGGAAACAGACCCTCGTGGTCAGGTTGATCGTGCTCCGGCGTGGTCAATAACCTCTCGGAGTTGGTTTAGCGATTGCTAAGGCGCGACGTCCTTGCACGTTCGTAGTCGGATCGTCAAAGTCGACTTCCACCAAAGCGAAATCCACCATCTCATCGAAAGACGGGACACCTTTGCCTCTATCACTTTTGGCCCAAGATGTTTCATGATGTCTCACGCTTCACTAACCGTTGCTCTACATGTCGCAAAGCTAAGTCTAAAGCTCAATCCCATGGTCTTTACATGCCCCTTCCCATTCCTTACCAACCTTGGGAAGACATTAGCATGGATTTTATACTTGGTTTGCCTAGAACTCAAAATGGCAAGGATTCCATCTTTGTTGTTGTGGACAGATTTTCTAAGATGGCACATTTCATTCCTTGCAACAAGATAGACGATGCTTCACATATTGCAAATCTCTTTTGTAGGGACATCTTGTGACTTCATGGATTGCCAAAGACGATCGTCTCCGACCGTGACGTCAAGTTCTTGAGTTACTTTTGGAAGACGCTATGCGCCAAGCTCGGAATCAAGCTCTTGTTCTCATCCGCATACCATCCTGAAACCGACGGCCAAACGGAGGTGACGAACCAAAAACTATCCACTCTACTTTGCGTGTTGATCAAGAAGAACATCAAGGAGTGGGAGGCGTGTCTACCCATCGCCGAGTACGCCTACAACCGTGCAAGACATTCGACTACCGGCAAGTCTCCCTTCGAGGTCGTCTACGGCTTCAACCCATTGTCACCATTGGACATTCTACCTCTTCCTCTACAAGAGCGCACCAACATGGATGCGAGTGCACGGGCAAGGTACATCAAGAAGATGCATGAGGATACAAGACACACCATCGAGCGCCAAGTACAACGACTAGCGACCAAGCTCAACATCTACAAGCAACCCATGGTATTCAACGTTGGTGATCTATTGTGGCTGCATCTTCGCAAGGACCGCTTCCCCAACGAACGCAAGTCCAAGCTTTTACCTCGAGCCGACGGACCCTTCAAGGTGCTAGCACGCTACAACGACAACGCCTACAAGATTGAACTCCCACGAGACAAATACACCGTGAGCGACATCTTCAACGTCAAAGACCTCTCGCCTTTCCATGGTGATGAAGATTTTGATCCGAGCTCGGATCTTTCCCAAGGGAGGGGAGATGATGCGGAGCATCCTTCCATCATCCCCATGGACTCTACTTCGACCACACTTGCTCCAAGAGGACCCATGACAAGAGCCCGAGCACGTGCCATCCAATCCGAGGTTAACTCTCTCCTTGTTGAATTTCCCTTTGACCCATCTGAGACATGGCTACTACCTCAAACGGAGACACTTTGTGTGCTCAGGTACCATGAAAGCAGCCAAGGAGAAGGAGTGGTGCAAGATGGACATCAAGATCAAGGAGACATTCCACCCAGCCTGGGAGGACCGGTACAACCGCCCAACCACTACCCGAGCGGAACAACCGGCCAGCCACCGCCCAACAACCGGTCGCTATTCTGTGATCAAGCGGTGCAAGGCCGGTACAGCACCGGTTCTACCGGTTTCTGCCCAAAGACCGGAACAACCGCCCCAACCTCCGGAACAACCGCTGGCTCTTTCGACGCCCACCTCCAGGAGCTAGTGCCCAACCTCCCAGCGGTAGTACCGCCTTCCTCGACCGGAACTACCGCCCCTCATGAGCTCTCAGCGGTACTACCGGCCCCGTGACCGGTACTACCGGCCTGCCTGTGCGCAGTGCACTTACCCCTTCGTGGCTTAGCACTATATATACTCGTCTCCTAGCTTCGTATTAGGGTTAGCATAGGTTTAGCTCATATTTTGTGTGAGAGCCTTGCTCATCCACTTGAATACTTCTCCTCGGAGCTCAGGACCTCTTCGGAGAAGATCCCCCAAGCGGATTCAAGACCCCTTTCTAGGGAAGACCATCAAGGCCTCTGTACGGAGAAGAACGGTTCCTTTGTATCCTTACCTTTGTTGATTGTGGATCATATGTTACTCTATGTTGTCGGTGATCTAGCATTCGTGTGTTTGATTACTTGTCGGTTGAGTGTTTCTCTTGTTCTCCCCGTGTTTTTCCTCTAGTTCTTCTGCGTGTTCTTCGTGATTCCCCGTAGGATCCCTCCAAACGTGAAAGATCGACCACTTAGGGTTCCGCCCTACATCATGAGGTCTAAGATAATGTTCCCAAACATGTAGCACACACACTAAAGCATACAATTCTTTGTCATAGATGGGATAGTTAAGTTGAGCACCGGAGAGTTTTTCACTAAAATATGCAATGGCTTGTTTTTCTTGCATCAAAACTCCGCCAATGCCGGTACCACTTGCATCACAATGAACCTCAAAAGTTTTGTCCAAATTGGGCAAAGCAAGAATCGGAGCATGAGTAAGCAAAGACTTGAGCACATCAAAAGCGGTGGATTGCAAAGATCCTCAAACAAAAGGAGCATTCTTCTTACTCGAAGCATGCAAAGCGGCAATAGTGCTAAAGTCTTTCACAAAGCGATGATAAAACCCCGCAAGACCAAGAAAACTACGCACTTGTTGCAAATTGGTGGGTTGGGGCCAAGTTTTAATTGCTTCAATTTCAGTTTCATCAACATGGACACCCTTGGAAGAGACAACAAAACCCAAGAAAACCACTTTTGTCGACACCAAATGTGCACTTTTTCATGTTGGCATAAAGACGTTCCTTCCGAAGGGTTTGCAAAATAGCCTTAACATGATTAAGATGCTCTTTCATGGTTTTGCTAAACACAAGAATATCATCGAAGTAAACCACAACAAAGACTCCAATATAAGGGCGAAGCACATAATGCATCAGATGCACGAAAGTACCGGGAGCCTCCGATAAACCCATAGGCATGACTAACCACTCATATAGGCCAAATTTGGTTTTGAAAGCAGTTTTCCATTCATCACCCTCTTGTATGCGGATTTGATAATAGCCACTTTTAAGATCAATTTTTGAGAAAAAGTTGGTTCCGCTAAGTTCATCAAGCATATCATCTAAGCGAGGAATGGGATGCCTATAGCGAACGGTAATAGCATTTATAGGTCTACAATCGGAACACAAGCGGAAACTTCCATCGGGCTTAGGCACAAGTATAACCGGAACGGCACAAGGGCTTAAGCTTTCACGTACATGACCGTTGTTGATTAGTTGTTGTACTTGCCGTTGAATCTCCTTGGTTTCTTCAGGATTGACATGGTATGGAGCTTTGTTAGGAAGTGGCGCTCCGGGGATGAGGTCCATTCGATGCTCAATGCCTCGTAGAGGAGGTAGACCCGGAGGTAGCTCATCGGGGAAAACATCTTGGAATGCCTGCAAAAGAGATTGAAACACTAAAGGTAGCTCGTGAGAGGTGTTAGTTTTTGGTTCGCCATCCTTGCACACAAGGACAAAGTGTATAACATTCGATGGGTTCTCACACACTTCTCTCATCTCACTTTTTGTGGCAACTAATATGAGGTTTTTCTCTCTAGGCAAAGAGGTGCTCAAGTTTGGCTTGTGGCTTTCACTCACTTTTGGGTGGATCACTTTCTCACTCTTCTCTCCATGATGATTGGTTTGCTTGTCGGCTATCACTTGACTAGGAGACATAGGTCGTAGCACATATTCCTTCCCTTTCATTTTGAAGCTATAGTGATTGGTACGCCCATTGTGGATGACACCACGGTCGAATTGCCATGGTCGACCAAGAAGGAGGTGGCAAACGGTCATTGGGACCACATCACACTCCAAAGTGTCCTCATATGCACCAATTTTGAAGGAGACTTGGACCGTATACTCTACTCGTATAGTGCCGGAGTCACTTAGCCATTGAACCTGGTAGGGGTGCGGGTGCTTCCTCTTGACCAATTGGAGCTTGGAGCATAGTTCTTCACTTGCCAAGTTGTGGCCACTACCTCCATCTATGATGACCTTGACGGACCTTCCATTGATGCCGACCTTGGTGTGGAAGATATGGCATCGTTGGTCTTCTTCTTGTTGATGTTGAAGAGTCAAGACCTTGGAGACAACAAGAGCGGGTCTCATATCTTCATCACAAAAGACTTGATCATCTTCATCCTTGTTCACGCACCAGTGCATGGCCACTTGCTCAAGAGCTTCCATCTCCTCATCACTCATGGAGTCGTAGGTGCCATCGTCGTTGAGGATCATGGTGCGCTTGTTTGTGCATTCATAGGACTTGTGGCCTCGGCCGCCACAAGTGAAACACTTGAAGGAGCTTGTAGTAGCAGGAAGACGACTTGAACTTGCCAAAGTTTTCTTGTAACTTGACTTGTCGTCGTTGCTTGGAGAAGGCTTGGTTGATGTCGAAGTTGGAGTAGTTGTTGAAGCTTGGTTATTGGAGAAGCCGTAGGTCTTGGATGAGTACTTGGCGTACTTGAAGTCATCTTGCACTTGATGTTCCGCCTTTGTAGCTTGATGCACGAGCTCAATGAGGTTGGAGTAGGGTTGGAAGTCGGCGATCTTCTTGATGGGATGATTTAGTCCATTCAAGAATCGTGCCATTGTTTGCTCATCATCCTCCGTGACATTGGCTCGAATCATGGCAATCTCCATTTCCTTGTATTATTCTTCAACACTCTTTGTTCCTTGCTTGAGGAGTTGTAGCTTCTTGAAGAGATCACGGTTGTAGTAGGTTGGCACAAAACGTGCTCGCATGACATCCTTCATTTGAGCCCAAGTGGTAATTGGAGGGTCACCTCTTGCTTCTCGGTGCTCAAGGACTTGTTCCCACCATATGAGCACATAGTCTTGGAACTCAAGTGATGCCATTGCGATCTTCTTCTCTTCCTCATAGTTGTGCAAACGAAAGATTTTGTCGACCTTCAATGCCCATGAGAGGTATTCTTCCGCATCATTGCTTCCATTGAACTTGGGCATTGTGAATTTGAGCTTTCCATAGCGTTGCTCTTCATTGTGTTGTTGGCGATGGTGATGATGACGCCCTTGACATGGAGGAAGTCCATGATCAACTTGTTCTTGGTGAACTTGAGGTTGAGGTGGAGCTTGACAAGCTTGTGGAGGAGCTTGAGGAGCTTGACGTTGCACAAGTCGTTGGTAGTTCCTCTCTTGGATTTATTCTCGAAGGGCTTCCTCTTGATGGCGCCGTTCGCGATTGCGGTTTGCTATTGCTCGACTTGATTCTTGAAGGGCACGTTCCGCCTCAAGAGCTTGTGCTTCTCGTTGTTGTTGTTGAAGACGTTGAGCCTCGGCGTCTTGTTGCTCTTGGTGTATACGCGCTCGTTCTTCCTCTTGGCGCCATAGTTGTTGTCGTTCTTGAGCTTGAGCAAAAGCGACTTGGTTTGATTGATGACGAGGAACTTGCTCATCGACTTGCTCTTGTGAATGCTTGACGTGTAGCGGGTTGCGAGATGCATGACGGTCTTGACGCGCGGCTCGTCGAAGAGTGTTCGATGACGGTGTACTTGAGCCGGAGAAGGAGTCGTCGGAGTGTCGACTTGAGTGACTCCGTCTTGAGTATGACGATGTAGAAGGAGCCCGGTTCACCAACAAGGCGTGGATCTCGTCCATTCTTGCATCGTTCTCTTGCTTGTTCGCGTCGAGCTTGTTATCGAAGTAGTCTCGTGTACGTTGCTCGGAGAGTCGCAAGTCAATGGTGAGGTTGTCGATGCGGTCGTTCATTGCTTGTTGCTCTTGATGTAACGCTCGTTGTGCACCAAAGAGGTGGCTCTTGGTGACGTATGATGACATGTCATCGTCTTGCTCGATGAAGAGTGGGTTGGTAGAAGTACTCGGCCTATCCATCATTCCAAGCAAAATGTGAGTGGTAGAAGGAGAAGAACTTATACGAATGTACCTCTTGACAGATGTTGATGATGAATCAAGTTCACTCAAATGCGGACAATGAAATAGCACTATTGGTACCAATCCTTGTTGGTTCTCACACCTACACAAGTAAAAGCTTATGGTGGAGCTTGGTTAGGATGGCGGCACAAAAACTTGATGCAAAATGTTAGCAAGAGTCAATAATGTTGAAAAACATTCACAAATTCGCAAGTGAAACAAGTAGACCAATAGCAATGAATGGCACACGGAAACACACACATGGATAGATAAATGGGGTCGTGCAACCAAGGAATGAGCACAAAATGTGGAATCCACGGAAAACGCTCGTGTTGCACAACTCAAGAGAGACGCTAGCACGATTGCTCAATAGGCGGATACGACACTTGTGCACAACCTATGAGATGCAAAATGAATAAACTTCTATCCCAAGTATGCTATGTATGTATAGTTCCCGGTGTTTCTCTCAATATGATCCAAGATGATCGTATATGACAATCTTATGTGCAATGTGGTATGATGCTATGGCACTTGCTTACAAGCTCTTT
This sequence comes from Triticum dicoccoides, assembly GCF_002162155.2. Classification (NCBI taxonomy): domain Eukaryota; kingdom Viridiplantae; phylum Streptophyta; class Magnoliopsida; order Poales; family Poaceae; genus Triticum; species Triticum dicoccoides. The sequence continues at coordinate 312,637,999 of NC_041391.1, forward strand.
GCTCTCTTTCTTTTGCTGAAAAGCATATTATCTTTTTTTGTATGGCCAATTTTGCACAATGTACAAACCAAGATAGCAATTGTGTATATGCGGGAACAAACTTGTGACACAAGAGGTGATACCAGTATATGCACCACGATGATATGGTATGTATGCTATGGGAAGTATGATCACTGATGTGCACAAGTAACGTTGCCGGCAATACTCAAATGGCTAGTCTCGATAGGCAAGTAACGCAAAATGGGCTAGGGGTTATCAACGCAATTTGCAAGGGGAATATACAATGGTGTCGTCGAGGTTACCGTCCTTTGCGATGATGAGTGGCGGTGTTCTTGATGTAGATACCAAGATGATGGAACTCGTCCCTAAGTAGCCGAAACACCTTAGGAAATGCAAAAACCGCAAACTCAAAATCTCAAATGACAAATGTCAAATGGTGGTAGCGGAAAGCGGTGGTGGTTTTGCACTAGGCAATGCGGAAGTGGTGGTGGTGGTTGATGAAGAAGCAATTGTCCCTAAGTAGCCGAAACACCTTAGGAGACTCGAATCACTACTCAAGCAACCACTAGTGCTATATGGAACAAAATGGGTTAGGTTGCGGAAGTCGGTGGTAGCTATGCGGATGATATGGTGGAAGGCCTAGGAAAACATGCCAAATTTTCGAAAATTTGATGGAGTCAAATGGTGTTGGTAGTATTTTTGTGGGATGGGGGATTTCAATAGCTTCAAAACGAGCTAAAGAACGTCAAAATCGGAGTTCGGATGAATTAGTTATGGCCGAATCGGTGAAACTCAGAACACTGAAACTGAGAGGGGCGGTAGTACCGCTTGTGATGGGCAGTAGTACCGCTCGTGTCGGGATTTTTCGACTGTTTCAGGCTAAAACTGGGCTGGGGATGGTAGTACCGCTCGGGGGGGGCGGTAGTACCGCTCGTGGTGCTCAGCGGTAGTACCGCTCGTGTCGGGATTTTTCGCAGATCGAATCGAGGCGCGATTTTGGTGCGGAAATGGATGATTTCGGGGGCAAAATTGGATGGATTTCGTGGATGGAAGGAGGGGAAACTTGGGGAATGCTAGCTCCACTTGAAACCAAGCAAATCCACAGATCAAAATCAACAAAACATCATCAAACCAACAAATCACAAAAAAAAATTGGGGCCTATTTTTGGTGGGGATTTTCGGATTTAGGACGAAAACAACAAAATCAAGCTAGAAAACACGGGGTAGGGGCTCCAAAAACGTGATCAACGTGGCTCATGATACCATTGATGATGTAGGGCGGTGCCCTCTGTGGACGATCTTTCATGTTTGGAGTGATCCTACGAGGAAACACGACGAACGACCGGAAGAACACAAGGAAGAACACGGAGAGGAACAAGAGAAACTCACTAAACCGACAAGTAATCGATCACACAAGGGCTAGATCACCGAACACATAAGGTAGCACATGATTCAAAATCAACAAAGGAAAGTTACACAAGTAGTAGTTCTTCTCCGTGAGGAGGTCTTGATGGTCTTCCCTTGAAGGGGTCTTGAATCCGCTTGGGGGATCTTCTCCGAAGAGGTCGTGAGCTCCGAGGAGAAGTAACCAAGTGGATGAGCAAGGCTCTCACACAAAATATGAGCTAAACCAATGCTAACCCTAATACGAAGCTAGGAGACAAGTATATATAGTGCTAAGCCACGAAGGGGTAAGTGGGAGAGGATACATGGGGCGAAAACCCCTTGCACTGCGCGCAGGCAGGCCGGTAGTACCGGTCATGTGGCCGGTAGTTCCGCTGGCAGCTCATGCGGGGCGGTAGTTCCGGATGTGGAAGGCGGTACTACCGCTGGGAGGTCATGCGCTGGCTTCTGGAGACGGACGTCGAAGGGGCCAGCGGTTGTACCGGTTGTCCAGGCGGTTGTTCCGATCTTTGGGCAGAAACTGGTAAAACCGGTGCAGCACCGGCCTTCCTCCGCTCGATCACAGAAGGTGGGCCGGTTGTTGGCCGGTAGCTGGCCGGTTGTTCTGCCCAGCCGGTGGTTGGGCGGTTGTTCTGGTCCTTCTGGGCTGGGCAGATCGTCTACATGCTCTCGATGTTCATCTTGCGTCGTAACTTCTCCTTGGTTACTTTCTTGGTACCTAAGCACAAAGCATCTCCGTTTGAGGTAGTAGACATGTCTCAAGTGGGTCAAAGGGAAGTTCAACAAGGAGAGAGTTAACCTCGGATTGAATAGCACGTGCTCGAGCTCTCGTCATGGGTCCACTTGGAGCTTGAGTAGTCGAAGTAGTGTCCATGGGGATGACCGTAGGATGCTCCGCATCACAAATCCCGAGGGAGCTTTATGCGGGAATGCATAACAGGCGTATTAGGACCTGGAATGGCGGCTATCAATGCCCATTATGCAACCACAAGCTTGATGACGTGTATCAAAGAGTTCTGGCGCATGCAAGAGGACAGGCCGTTGGCTCCTTCAAAAAGAAGTATGCTCGCAGGGTGGAGCACGGTGCGTACACCGAGTACCTGGAGAAGCTTCGGGATCGTGCCGACTTGTGAGATGAGATGTTGATAGAGGCAAAGGTGTCCCGTCTTTCGATGAGATGATGGATATCGCTTTGGTGGAAGTCGACTTTGATGATCCGACTACGAACGTGCGAGGACGTCGCGCCTTAGCAATCGCTAAACCAACTCCGAGAGGTTATTGACCACGCCGGAGCACGATCAACCTGACCACGAGGGTCTGTTTCCTGCGAGCAAACGAAGAACAAGCAAGAAACTAAGATTGCAATCTGGATATTGCGAATATAAGATGAAAGCTTTATTGATCAAGGTGGGGTTCTGTGACGCCTTTGTCTGGTCGTTGAACACAAACGAAGTACGCGAAGTTGCAGCTATGGCGAACTTTTAATCTAAACAAAACCCAAAGTCTAAACGGTGCCCTAAGGGCTGTATATATGGAGGAAGTGATGAGGACATCAATACAATTGTTACACCCACAGCCCCTGCTGCTATACATACTGGACCAATTACTAGAGCTCGTGCACGCCAACTAAATTACCAGGTACTTTCGTTTCTTGGTAATGATTCTAATGTTCATGAGAATATGATGCTGCCTAAATTGGATACATTTGTTTTGCTTACAAATGAAGGGCCTAGCTTGGAGAAGGATGAACATTGGAGCAAGAACAAGAACGGAGTTACAAGTGATGATTTCAGGACTTTGAAGCCACCATAATGGGTGCATGAAGCCTTGGACGAAATATACAAGATGCCACTTCATAATTTTCGTCCCGAGGCTATTTTAGGTGCTGCGTCACCTTATTATTGGGCCAGGCCCATGTTATTTCGAAATACATAAGTATAGGCTATTTTTAGAGTCCGTATGTGTGGGGAAACAAAAGATAGGGTTGATTTCGGACCCCTCCACCAAGGGCCACGAAATTCCCCCCTCTTCCTCCATATATACAGCCCTTAGGGCATCGTTTAGACTTTGGGTTTTGTTTAGATTAAAAGTTCGCCATAGCTGCAACTTCGCGTACTTCGTTTGTGTTCAACGACCAGACAAAGGCGTCGCAGAACCCCACCTTGATCAATAAAGCTTTCATCTTATATTCGCAATATCCAGATTGCAATCTCAGTTTCTTGCTTGTTCTTCGTTTGCTCGCAGGAAACAGACCCTCGTGGTCAGGTTGATCGTGCTCCGGCGTGGTCAATAACCTCTCGGAGTTGGTTTAGCGATTGCTAAGGCGCGACGTTCTCGCACGTTCGTAGTCGGATCGTCAAAGTCGACTGCCACCAAAGCGATATCCATCATCTCATCGAAAGACGGGACACCTTGGCCTCTATCAAGTGGTATCAGATTTCCGGGTTGCTCGGTAAGATTTTACAGTTTTTCGTAGTTTAGATCGAGTCTGTTCTTCATACCTACAGTCCACGAAAAAGCCACAAAAAAATTAGGGTTAGTTCATCATATCCGAACCAATCTGAACCTTTGCATAATCTTTTTAGGGTTTTGCTTTGTTAAATTTGAGGTTGCATCGTCGTGTCTAGTTGCTGGTCTTAGAGTCTAGTCTTTTAGAGTTTCGAGTTCTGGACATAAGTTGTCACGCCGCCGCCGCACCATCATCATCGCCCCTGCCATCTACCACCACCGCTTATCCGCCACCGCTCCGAATCCGTATCCATATACCACCACCAATCCGTGTCCATATACCACCACCGATCCATATCCATATACTACCACCGCTACCACCACCGCTGCCATATACCACCACCATATATCCACCACCAATCCGAGTTCCTTGCATATTAGGTTTGTTTTCGGGATCCATCTAATTTCCGATTCGTGTTTCCTTGTCTGAGTAGGTTTCGGATTCCAGCAATCTTTTGCCGTCCATAGAAGAGGTTGGTTTCCAAAAAAAAAGAGTCCGGAAACCACCCTCCGTTTAGGCCCAAAATTTTTGGAAAACGCACTTGACAAAAAAATTTCTGGCTATCCTATTTTTAGGTGTTTCTAAGCGTATTGAGACAGTCGCCGTTATAGAAAGTTTTTTTTGACCCGTTCCCAGTTTTTGGTCCGGGCAGTCAAAATTTTTTTTTTTGGTCACAAAAATTTCATGCCCATCCTGTCAGTTTGACCTGGGAAGAGTTTTGAGACACTCGCCATTATAGTGATTTTTCGCAAAAAAAAAGAGCAGCGCAAAAAAAAGCAGCGCAAAAAAAAGAGCAAAAAAAATTCGAGAGTGTGCTTTTCCCGTGTTTACGTGCAGCGCCGTGATTTTGTTAGTGTTCTAGGCTCGCGTCTCTAGCACGGTCTAGCCTAGGACCAGCACAGTACCGTCGTTGAGCGTTTATTCAATTTTGCATCTCTGAATTGATTATTGCTGACCCTTTTTGCTACCATATTATAAGCCTTCCCAGCTCCACATACATCTACGTCGTTCGTTTGACTCTCCCTGGTAATCGCTCTATCCAAGCTTTGAGAAGTTTTGACTACAACGGTTGCCGATCACCACCTGCTGCTGGGTAAGAACTGGTAAGAATTTGAGGTTTGCTTGACGGGTTTGTGATACACCACCACCACTTCTTAGTAGTCTGTAGGATCATATTCTTGTGTGTTTCTATTGCTGCTAACCATGCCAGGATCACAAGCCGACGAGATTGACTGGGAGAACTTATCGAACAAGGAGCTTCATGATAAGTTTCAGCAAATGATAGAGGCAAAGGTGTCCCGTCTTTCGATGAGATGATGGATATCGCTTTGGTGGAAGTCGACTTTGACGATCCGACTACGAACGTGCGAGGACGTCGCGCCTTAGCAATCGCTAAACCAACTCCGAGAGGTTATTGACCACGCCGGAGCACGATCAACCTGACCACGAGGGTCTGTTTCCTGCGAGCAAACGAAGAACAAGCAAGAAACTAAGATTGCAATCTGGATATTGCGAATATGAGATGAAAGCTTTATTGATCAAGGTGGGGTTCTGTGACGCCTTTGTCTGGTCGTTGAACACAAACGAAGTACGCGAAGTTGCAGCTATGGCGAACTTTTAATCTAAACAAAACCCAAAGTCTAAACGATGCCCTAAGGGCTGTATATATGGAGGAAGAGGGGGGGAATTTCGTGGCCCTTGGTGGAGGGGTCCGAAATCAACCCTATCTCTTGTTTCCCCACACATACGGACTCTAAAAATAGCCTATACTTATGTATTTCGAAATTACATGGGCCTGGCCCAATAATAAGGTGACGCAGCACCTAAAATAGCCTCGGGACGAAATTTATGAAGTGGCATCTTGTATATTTCGTCCAAGGCTTCATGCACCCATTATGGTGGCTTCAAAGTCCTGAAATCATCACTTGTAACTCCGTTCTTGTTTCCCTTGCGCATACCATCATCTCCATGCTTGTTCTTGCTCCAATGTTCATCCTTCTCCAAGCTAGGCCCTTCATTTGTAAGCAAAACAAATGTATCCAATTTAGGCAGCATCATATTCTCATGAACATTAGAATCATTACCAAGAAACGAAAGTACCTGGTAATTTAGTTGGCGTGCACGAGCTCTAGTAATTGGTCCAGTATGTATAGCAGCAGGGGCTGTGGGTGTAACAATTGTATTGATGTCCTCATCATCCTCCCCTTCTTGAAATGAAGTCGTCCTCGACGGAAGTTCGTCTTCCTCACCCCAATAAGGCTTCAAATCTACAATGTTAAAAGTGGGACTAACCCCAAAATCTGCAGGCAGCTCAAGTTTATATGCATTATCATTTATTTTCTCTAACACCTTAAAGGGACCATCAGCACGTGGCATTAACTTTGATTTGCGCAAATCAGGAAATCTATCCTTACGCAAATGTAACCAAACAAGATCTCCAGGTGCAAACACAACATGTTTTCTACCCTTATCTCCAGCAAGTTTATATTTAGCATTCATGCGCTCAATGTTTTCCTTAGTTAACTCATGCATTTTTAAAATCAATTCAGCACGTTGTTTAGCATCAAAATTAACCTTCTCCGAAGATGGAAGAGGCAACAAATCAAGAGGTGCATGAGGTAGGAAACCATACACAACTTCAAAAGGGCACATCTTAGTAGTAGAATGCAATGAACGATTATAAGCAAATTCAATATGAGGCAAGCATTCCTCCCACATTTTCTTATTATTCTTCAAAACAGCCCTAAGCATAGTAGACAACGTTCTATTGACTACTTCAGTTTGTCCATCAGTTTGGGGGTGACAAGTAGTACTAAAAAACAGTTTAGTCCCCAACTTAGCCCATAAACATCTCCAAAAGTGGCTAAGAAATTTAGTATCACGATCTGAAACAATAGTATTTGGCACACCATGCAAGCGAATAATTTCACGAAAGAACAAATCAGCAACATTAACAGCATCATCGCTTTTATGACATGGTATAAAGTGTGCCATTTTCGAGAATCTATCCACGACAACAAATATGCTATCCCTCCCCTTCTTTGTTCGAGGTAAACCTAACACAAAGTCCATAGATATATCCTCCCAAGGAACACTAGGTACAGGCAAAGGCATATATAAACCATGAGGATTGAGTCGTGACTTAGCTTTTTGACATGTAGTGCATCGAGCAATAAAACGCTCAACATCCCGTCTCATCTTTCGCCAAAAGAAATGTGTAGTGATAGAGGCAAAGGTGTCCCGTCTTTCGATGAGATGATGGATATCGCTTTGGTGGAAGTCGACTTTGACGATCCGACTACGAACGTGCGAGGACGTCGCGCCTTAGCAATCGCTAAACCAACTCCGAGAGGTTATTGACCACGCCGGAGCACGATCAACCTGACCACGAGGGTCTGTTTCCTGCGAGCAAACGAAGAACAAGCAAGAAACTAAGATTGCAATCTGGATATTGCGAATATAAGATGAAAGCTTTATTGATCAAGGTGGGGTTCTGTGACGCCTTTGTCTGGTCGTTGAACACAAACGAAGTACGCGAAGTTGCAGCTATGGCGAACTTTTAATCTAAACAAAACCCAAAGTCTAAACGATGCCTTAAGGGCTGTATATATGGAGGAAGAGGGGGGGAATTTCGTGGCCCTTGGTGGAGGGGTCCGAAATCAACCCTATCTCTTGTTTCCCCACACATACGGACTCTAAAAATAGCCTATACTTATGTATTTCGAAATTACATGGGCCTGGCCCAATAATAAGGTGACGCAGCACCTAAAATAGCCTCGGGACGAAATTTATGAAGTGGCATCTTGTATATTTCGTCCAAGGCTTCATGCACCCATTATGGTGGCTTCAAAGTCCTGAAATCATCACTTGTAACTCCGTTCTTGTTCCCCTTGCGCATGCCATCATCTCCATGCTTGTTCTTGCTCCAATGTTCATCCTTCTCCAAGCTAGGCCCTTCATTTGTAAGCAAAACAAATGTATCGAATTTAGGCAACATCATATTCTCATGAACATTAGAATCATTACCAAGAAACGAAAGTACCTGGTAATTTAGTTGGCGTGCACGAGCTCTAGTAATTGGTCCAGTATGTATAGCAGCAGGGGCTGTGGGTGTAACAATTGTATTGATGTCCTCATCATCCTCCCCTTCTTGAAATGAAGTCGTCCTCGACGGAAGTTCATCTTCCTCACCCAAATAAGGCTTCAAATCTGCAATGTTAAAAGTGGGACTAACCCCAAAATCTGCAGGCAGCTCAAGTTTATATGCATTATCATTTATTTTCTCTAACACCTTAAAGGGACCATCAGCACGTGGCATTAACTTTGATTTGCGCAAATCAGGAAATCTTTCCTTACGCAAATGTAACCAAACAAGATCTCCAGGTGCAAACACAACATGTTTTCTACCCTTATCTCCAGCAAGTTTATATTTAGCATTCATGCGCTCAATGTTTTCCATAGTTAACTCATGCATTTTTAAAATCAATTCAGCACGTTGTTTAGCATCAAAATTAACCTTCTCCGAAGATGGAAGAGGCAACAAATCAATAGGTGCACGAGGTAGGAAACCATACACAACTTCAAAAGGGCACATCTTAGTAGTAGAATGCAATGAACGATTATAAGCAAATTCAATATGAGGCAAGCATTCCTCCCACATTTTCTTATTATTCTTCAAAACAGCCCTAAGCATAGTAGACAACGTTCTATTGACTACTTCAGTTTGTCCATCAGTTTGGGGGTGACAAGTAGTACTAAAAAGCAGTTTAGTCCCCAACTTAGCCCATAAACATCTCCAAAAGTGGCTAAGAAATTTAGTATCACGATCTGAAACAATAGTATTTGGCACACCATGCAAGCGAATAATTTCACGAAAGAACAAATCAGCAACATTAACAGCATCATCGCTTTTATGACATGGTATAAAGTGTGCCATTTTCGAGAATCTATCCACGACAACAAATATGCTATCCCTCCCCTTCTTTGTTCGAGGTAAACCTAAAACAAAGTCCATAGATATATCCTCCCAAGTGATAGAGGCAAAGGTGTCCCGTCTTTCGATGAGATGGTGGATTTCGCTTTGGTGGAAGTCGACTTTGACGATCCGACTACGAACGTGTGAGGACGTCGCGCCTTAGCAATCGCTAAACCAACTCCGAGAGGTTATTGACCACGCCGGAGCACGATCAACCTGACCACGAGGGTCTGTTTCCTGCGAGCAAACGAAGAACAAGCAAGAAACTAAGATTGCAATCTGGATATTGCGAATATAAGATGAAAGCTTTATTGATCAAGGTGGGGTTCTGTGACGCCTTTGTCTGGTCGTTGAACACAAACGAAGTACGCGAAGTTGCAGCTATGGCGAACTTTTAATCTAAACAAAACCCAAAGTCTAAACGATGCCCTAAGGGCTGTATATATGGAGGAAGAGGGGGGGAATTTCGTGGCCCTTGGTGGAGGGGTTCGAAATCAACCCTATCTCTTGTTTCCCCACACATACGGACTCTAAAAATAGCCTATACTTATGTATTTCGAAGTTACATGGGCCTGGCCCAATAATAAGGTGACGCAGCACCTAAAATAGCCTCGGGACGAAATTTATGAAGTGGCATCTTGTATATTTCGTCCAAGGCTTCATGCACACATTATGGTGGCTTCAAAGTCCTGAAATCATCACTTGTAACTCCGTTCTTGTTCCCCTTGCGCATGCCATCATCTCCATGCTTGTTCTTGCTCCAATGTTCATCCTTCTCCAAGCTAGGCCCTTCATTTGTAAGCAAAACAAATGTATCCAATTTAGGCAGCATCATATTCTCATGAACATTAGAATCATTACCAAGAAACGAAAGTACCTGATAATTTAGTTGGCGTGCACGAGCTCTAGTAATTGGTCCAGTATGTATAGCAGCAGGGGCTGTGGGTGTACCAATTGTATTGATGTCCTCATCATCCTCCCATTCTTGAAATGAAGTCGTCCTCGACGGAAGTTCATCTTCCTCACCCAAATAAGGCTTCAAATCTGCAATGTTAAAAGTGGGACTAACCCCAAAATCTGCAGGCAGCTCAAGTTTATATGCATTATCATTTATTTTCTCTAACACCTTAAAGGGACCATCAGCACGTGGCATTAACTTTGATTTGCGCAAATCAGGAAATCTATCCTTACGCAAATGTAACCAAACAAGATCTCCAGGTGCAAACACAACATGTTTTCTACCCTTATCTCCAGCAAGTTTATATTTAGCATTCATGCGCTCAATGTTTTCCTTAGTTAACTCATGCATTTTTAAAATCAATTCAGCACGTTGTTTAGCATCAAAATTAACCTTCTCCGAAGATGGAAGAGGCAACAAATCAAGAGGTGCATGAGGTAGGAAACCATACACAACTTCAAAAGGGCACATCTTAGTAGTAGAATGCAATGAACGATTATAAGCAAATTCAATATGAGGCAAGCATTCCTCCCACATTTTCTTATTATTCTTCAAAACAGCCCTAAGCATAGTAGACAACGTTCTATTGACTACTTCAGTTTGTCCATCAGTTTGGGGGTGACAAGTAGTACTAAAAAACAGTTTAGTCCCCAACTTAGCCCATAAACATCTCCAAAAGTGGCTAAGAAATTTAGTATCACGATCTGAAACAATAGTATTTGGCACACCATGCAAGCGAATAATTTCACGAAAGAACAAATCAGCAACATTAACAGCATCATCGCTTTTATGACATGGTATAAAGTGTGCCATTTTCGAGAATCTATCCACGACAACAAATATGCTATCCCTCCCCTTCTTTGTTCGAGGTAAACCTAAAACAAAGTCCATAGATATATCCTCCCAAGGAACACTAGGTACAGGCAAAGACATATATAAACCATGAGGATTGAGTCGTGACTTAGCTTTTTGACATGTAGTGCATCGAGCAATAAAACGCTCAACATCCCGTCTCATCTTTGGCCAAAAGAAATGTGTAGCAAGTACGTCCTCCGTCTTCTTCACGCCAAAGTGTCCCATTAATCCTCCTCCATGCGCCTCCTGCAACAACAAAAGACGAACGGAGCTAGCTGGAATGCATAGCTTGTTAGCACGAAACACAAATCCATCGTTAACGACAAACTTGTTCCACATTCTTCCTTCTTTACAATTCTGCATTACATCTTTAAAATCAGCATCATGCACATATTGATCTTTGATGGTCTCCAAACCAAATATTTTGAAGTCAAGTTGTGAAAGCATAGTATAGCGACGAGACAATGCATCAGCAATAACATTTTCTTTTCCCTTCTTGTGTTTAATTACATAAGGGAAAGTCTCAATGAATTCAACCCATTTAGCATGTCTACGATTCAGTTTAGCTTGACTTTTAATATGTTTCAAAGATTCATGATCAGAATGTATAACAAATTCTTTGGGCCATAAGTAATGTTGCCATGTTTCTAAAGTCCGAACAAGAGCATATAATTCTTTATCATAAGTAGAATAATTCAGACTAGGCCCACTCAATTTTTCAGAAAAGTATGCAACAGGTTTGCCATCTTATAATAACACACCTCCTAATCCAATTCCACTAGCATCACATTCAAGCTCAAAAGTCTTATTAAAATCAGGAAGTTGGAGTAAAGGAGCATGTGTCAACTTATCTTTCAATACCGTGAAGGCTTCTTCCTGTGCGGTACCCCAAACAAAAGGCACATCCTTCTTTGTAAGCTCGTTGAGAGGTGCAGCAATGGTGCTGAAATCTCTCACAAAACGCCTATAGATTCCAGCGAGGCCAAGAAAACTCCTCACCTGTGTGACCGTTTTGGGCTGCGGCCAACTCTCAATAGCTTCAATCTTGGCTTTGTCAACTTCAATTCCCTGTGGAGTAACAACATAGCCAAGAAAAGATACTCGGTCGGTGCAAAAGGTGCACTTCCCAAGGTTACCAAACAAACGTGCATCACGTAGAGCAATAAAAACACCACGTAAATGTTCCAAATGTTCTTCCAAAGATCTGCTATAAATCAGTATATCATCAAAATAGACTACCACAAATCGTCCAATGAAAGCACGTAAAACTTCGTTCATTAATCTCATGAAAGTACTAGGTGCATTAGTTAACCCAAAAGGCATGACTAACCACTCATATAATCCAAACTTAGTTTTAAATGCTGTTTTCCATTCATCTCCCAATTTCATACGAATTTGATGGTATCCACTACGCAAATCAACTTTGGAAAATATTGTAGAGCCACTCAATTCATCAAGCATATCATCTAGCCTAGGAATAGGATGACGAGAACGAATAGTAATATTATTAATGCCTCTACAATCAACACACATACGTGATGTACCATCCTTTTTCGGCACTAAAATAATAGGAACAGCACAAGGACTAAGGGATTCGCGTATATAACCTTTGTCGAGAAGGTCTTGTACTTGACGCATAATCTCCTTCGTCTCCTCTGGATTGGTACGGTATGGTGCACGGTTTGGCAGTGAAGCACCGGGAATTAAGTCAATTTGATGCTCAATCCCTCGAATAGGCGGTAATCCCGGTGGCACGTCTTGTGGAAAGACGTCAGCGAACTCCTGCAAAATGTTAGTGACAGCAGGAGGCAAAGAGGAAGGCACGTCCTCGAATGAAAATAATGCCTCTTTGCACACAAAAGCATAGCAAACAGATTTGCTGAAATCTAGCTCATCAATATCAGATTTGGTGGCAAATAAACATGCACTTTTCAATTTATTTTCAGAAGCAACACTAGATGGTTTATTATTAGGCTTCATTTGTTGCTCAAATTCTTTTGCCACAATCTGATTTTCACTCTTATTCTTCTCCTGTTGTGCTTTATTAGCTCTATTAATATCATCTTTCAAAATGGAATCAGGAGTCATAGGAAGCAAAGTAATATTTTTATCCTTATGAACAAGAGTATAGTGATTGTTTCTACCATGGTGTACAGAATTTTTATCAAATTGCCATGGTCTACCAAGTAATAAGGAACATGCTTGCATAGGTACCACATCACAATCAACATAATCAGCATATGTAGAGATACTAAAATGCACACGAACAGTACGTGTTACCTTAACCGTGCCGCTGTTGTTGAACCATTGGATGTAGTAAGAATGTGGATGTGGTCTTGTGGTGAGAGAAAGCTTCTCCACCATCTCCATGCTAGCCAAGTTGTTGCAGTTCCCTCCGTGATAGAGGCGGAGGTGTCCCGTCTTTCGATGAGATGATGGATATCGCTTTGGTGGAATTCGACTTTGACGATCCGACTACGAACATGCGAGGACGTCGCGCCTTAGCAATCGCTAAACCAACTCCGAGAGGTTATTGACCACGCCGGAGCACGATCAACCTGACCACGAGGGTCTGTTTCCTGCGAGCAAACGAAGAACAAGCAAGAAACTAAGATTGCAATCTGGATATTGCGAATATAAGATGAAAGCTTTATTGATCAAGGTGGGGTTCTGTGACGCCTTTGTCTGGTCGTTGAACACAAACGAAGTACGCGAAGTTGCAGCTATGGCGAACTTTTAATCTAAACAAAACCCCAAAGTCGAAACGATGCCCTAAGGGCTGTATATATGGAGGAAGAGGGGGGAATTTCGTGGCCCTTGGTGGAGGGGTCCGAAATCAACCCTATCTCTTGTTTCCCCACACATACGGACTCTAAAAATAGCCTATACTTATGTTTTTCGAAATTACATGGGCCTAGCCTAATAATAAGGTGACACAGCACCTAAAATAGCCTCGGGACGAAATTTATGAAGTGGCATCTTGTATATTTCGTCCAAGGCTTCATGCACCCATTATGGTGGCTTCAAAGTCCTGAAATCATCACTTGTAACTCCGTTCTTGTTCCCCTTGCGCATGCCATCATCTCCATGCTTGTTCTTGCTCCAATGTTCATCCTTCTCCAAGCGAGGCCCTTCATTTGTAAGCAAAACAAATGTATCCAATTTAGGCAGCATCATATTCTCATGAACATTAGAATCATTACCAAGAAACGAAAGTACCTGGTAATTTAGTTGGCGTGCACGAGCTCTAGTAATTGGTCCAGTATGTATAGCAGCAGGGGCTGTGGGTGTAACAATTGTATTGATGTCCTCATCATCCTCCCCTTCTTGAAATGAAGTCGTCCTCGACGGAAGTTCATCTTCCTCACCCAAATAAGGCTTCAAATCTGCAATGTTAAAACTGGGACTAACCCCAAAATCTGCAGGCAGCTCAAGTTTATATGCATTATCATTTATTTTCTCTAACACCTTAAAGGGACCATCAGCACGTGGCATTAACTTTGATTTGCGCAAATCAGGAAATCTATCCTTACGCAAATGTAACCAAACAAGATCTCCAGGTGCAAACACAACATGTTTTCTACCCTTATCTCCAGCAAGTTTATATTTAGCATTCATGCGCTCAATGTTTTCCTTAGTTAACTCATGCATTTTTAAAATCAATTCAGCACGTTGTTTAGCATCAAAATTAACCTTCTCCGAAGATGGAAGAGGCAACAAATCAAGAGGTGCATGAGGTAGGAAACCATACACAACTTCAAAAGGGCACATCTTAGTAGTAGAATGCAATGAACGATTATAAGCAAATTCAATATGAGGCAAGCATTCCTCCCACATTTTCTTATTATTCTTCAAAACAGCCCTAAGCATAGTAGACAACGTTCTATTGACTACTTCAGTTTGTCCATCAGTTTGGGGGTGACAAGTAGTACTAAAAAACAGTTTAGTCCCCAACTTAGCCCATAAACATCTCCAAAAGTGGCTAAGAAATTTAGTATCACGATCTGAAACAATAGTATTTGGCACACCATGCAAGCGAATAATTTCACGAAAGAACAAATCAGCAACATTAACAGCATCATCGCTTTTATGACATGGTATAAAGTGTGCCATTTTCGAGAATCTATCCACGACAACAAATATGCTATCCCTCCCCTTCTTTGTTCGAGGTAAACCTAAAACAAAGTCCATAGATATATGCTCCCAAGGAACACTAGGTACAGGCAAAGGCATATATAAACCATGAGGATTGAGTCGTGACTTAGCTTTTTGACATGTAGTGCATCGAGCAATAAAACGCTCAACATCCCGTCTCATCTTTGGCCAAAAGAAATGTGTAGCAAGTACGTCCTCCGTCTTCTTCACGCCAAAGTGTCCCATTAATCCTCCTCCATGCGCCTCCTGCAACAACAAAAGACGAACGGAGCTAGCTGGAATGCATAGCTTGTTAGCACGAAACACAAATCCATCGTTAACAACAAACTTGTTCCACATTCTTCCTTCTTTACAATTCTGCATACATCTTTAAAATCAGCATCATGCACATATTGATCTTTGATGGTCTCCAAACCAAATATTTTGAAGTCAAGTTGTGAAAGCATAGTATAGCGACGAGACAATGCATCAGCAATAACATTTTCTTTTCCCTTCTTGTGTTTAATGACATAAGGGAAAGTCTCAATGAATTCAACCCATTTAGCATGTCTACGATTCAGTTTATCTTGACTTTTAATATGTTTCAAAGATTCATGATCAGAATGTATAACAAATTCTTTGGGCCATAAATAATGTTGCCATGTTTCTAAAGTCTGAACAAGAGCATATAATTCTTTATCATAAGTAGAATAATTCAGACTAGGCCCACTCAATTTTTCAGAAAAGTATGCAACAGGTTTGCCATCTTGTAATAACACACCTCCTAATCCAATTCCACTAGCATCACATTCAAGCTCAAAAGTCTTATTAAAATCAGGAAGTTGGAGTAAAGAAGCATGTGTCAACTTATCTTTCAATACCGTGAAGGCTTCTTCCTGTGCAGTACCCCAAAGAAAAGGCACATCTTTCTTTGTAAGCTCAATGAGAGGTGCAGCAATGGTGCTGAAATCTCTCACAAAACGCCTATAGAATCCAGCGAGGCCAAGAAAACTCCTCACTTGTGTAACCGTTTTGGGCTGCGGCCAACTCTCAATAGCTTCAATCTTGGCTTTATCAACTTCAATTCCCTGTGGAGTAACAACATAGCCAAGAAAAGATACTCGGTCGGTGCAAAAGGTGCACTTCCCAAGGTTACCAAACAAACGTGCATCACGTAGAGCAATAAAAACAGCACGTAAATGTTCCAAATGTTCTTCCAAAGATCTGCTATAAATCAATATGTCATCAAAGTAAACTACCACAAATCGTCCAATGAAAGCACGTAAAACTTCGTTCATTAATCTCATGAAAGTACTAGGTGCATTAGTTAACCCAAAAGGCATGACTAACCACTCATATAATCCAAACTTAGTTTTAAATGCTGTTTTCAATTCATCTCCCAATTTCATACGAATTTGATGGTAGCCACTACGCAAATCAACTTTGGAGAATATTGTAGAGCCACTCAATTCATCAAGCATATCATCTAGCCTAGGAATAGGATGACGATAACGAATAGTAATATTATTAATGCCTCTACAATCAACACACATACGTGATGTACCATCCTTTTTCGGCACTAGAATAATAGGAACAACACAATTACTAAGGGATTCGCGTATATAACCTTTGTCGAGAAGCTCTTGTACTTGACGCATAATCTCCTTCGTCTCCTCTGGATTGGTACGGTATGGTGCACGGTTTGGCAGTGAAGCACCGGGAATTAAGTCAATCTGATGCTCAATCCCTCGAATAGGCGGTAATCCCGGTGGCACGTCTTGTGGAAAAACGTCAGCGAACTCCTGCAAAATGTTAGTGACAGCAGGAGGCAAAGAGGAAGGCACGTTCTCGAATGAAAATAATGCCTCTTTGCACACAAAAGCATAGCAAACAGATTTGCTGAAATCTAGCTCATCAATATCAGATTTGGTGGCAAATAAACATGCACTTTTCAATTTAATTTCAGAAGCAACACTAGATGGTTTATTATTAGGCTTCATTTGTTGCTCAAATTCTTTTGCCACAATCTGATTTTCACTCTTATTCTTCTCCTGTTGTGCTTTATTAGCTCTATTAATATCATCTTTCAAAATGGAATCAGGAGTCATAGGAAGCAAAGTAATATTTTTATCCTTATAAACAAGAGTATAGTGATTGTTTCTACCATGGTGTACAGAATTTTTATCAAATTGCCATGGTCTACCAAGTAATAAGGAACATGCTTGCATAGGTACCACATCACAATCAACATAATCAGCATATGTAGAGATACTAAAATGCACACGAACAGTACGTGTTACCTTAACCTTGCCGCTGTTGTTGAACCATTGGATGTAGTAAGGATGTGGATGTGGTCTTGTGGTGAGAGAAAGCTTCTCCACCATCTCCATGCTAGCCAAGTTGTTGCAGCTCCCTCCGTCTATTATGACGCGCACAGAACGTTCCTTCACAACTCCCTTGGTATGGAACAAATTGTGCCTCTGATTTTGCTCAGCTTGTGTGACCTGCACACTCAAAACACGTTGAGCGACTAAACATTCATACCTGTCAGCGTCTTCAGGAGCCATGTATTGCGTCTCATGATCAGAATCGTCTCCACCATGTTCTTCGCGTGTAACAAGAGCCAATGTCTCCTCATCATAGTCACTAGCGGACTCATATCCACCATCCGCGGTAGCAATCATCACACGCGGAGATTTGCATTCCCTCGCATAATGACCTCCTCCCTTACAACGACGACAAATAATATCACTTGTGTGCCCTGTTGATGCCATGGAAGAAGAAGAACTCCGTGCAGGCCCAGCAGGTGCGCTCTTGGCAGATAATGGTGGTTGTGCCTGTTTTCTTGTATCACGACTGGAGGAGGCACCTAATTGAGGTGCTGGTGCAGTTGAAGTAGAAGATGCACGCGGTGTCCATGATGAAGGTCGGCCTGCAGAAAAGTTAGTTCGCCCCAATGCTTGTCGATCCTGCACTTCACGTTCAGCTTTACAAGCAAGATGGAATAAACGAATGATATTAGTATACTCCTTATAGTCTAGAATGGTCTGAATCTCTCTATTTAATCCACCCAGAAAACGTGCAAGCATAGCTTCATTCTCCTCAACAATACCACATCTAATCATGCCAGTTTGTAATTCCTGATAATATTCTTCTACAGAATTTTTTCCTTGTCTTAAACGCTGCAATTTTTGAAGCAATTCACGTTGATAATATGGTGGAACCCAACGCGTACGCATAGCAGTTTTCAAAGCAGCCCAAGTAGTTGGAATAGGATATAATCTACAATGTTCAGACCACCATACACATGCAAAACTAGTGAAAGCACAAACGGCAGCAGCAACTCGTCTCTCCTCAGGATATTGTAAACATGTAAATCGTTGTTCAGTTTCTAACTCCCAAGTAAGATATATATCAAGAACATATCTACCCTCAAATGGTGGAATATTCAATTTCAGTTTAGGAATATGGACATCATCTCGTACCTGAGGTGGTGGTGCAGGCCTACCATTACGAATATATACCTGAGGTCGACCTGCTGGTGTTGGTACAGGTGGCTGCACGTAGTGTTGATTTTGATCAACCTCATCCTCATAATCTCCCACATAATCATCCTCCTCCGCATCAGCAGCAGGAGCCACAGAAGTATCAACAGCAGCACCAACAGTTTGGCCAAACGCAAGAGGAACACGGCTTGCTCGGCGGAGGTCTGCTTCGCGACGTGGAGGTAGTCGTTGTTGTTGTTGGAGAGGTGCGTTAGGTGCAGCGGGTGGTGGTGGTGGAAGACGCGCGAGCAATTCATTGAACTTGTTATCGAGCTTTGTTTCGAACGTCTTTTCAAGGCCAGTGATCTTCTCCATGGCCTCTTCAAAATTGTTCAGCACATCTTGCACCTGTTCAGTCATCATTTGCTGAAACTTATCATGAAGCTCCTTGTTCGATAAATTCTCCCAGTCAATCTCGTCGGCTTGTGATCCTGGCATGGTTAGCAGCAATAGAAACACACAAGAATATGATCCTACAGACTACGAACAAGTGGTGGTGGTGGGTGTCACAAATCCGTCAAGCAAATCTCAAATTCTTACCAGTTCTTACCCAGCAGCAGGCGGTGATCGGCAACCGTTGTAGTCAAAAACTCTCAAAGCTTGGATAGAGCGATTACCAGGGAGAGTCAAACGCACGACGTAGATGTATGTGGAGCTGGGAAGGCTTATAATATGGTAGCAAAAAGGGTCAGCAATAATCAATTCAGAGATGCAAAGTTGAATAAACGCTCAACGACGGTACTGTGCTGGTCCTAGTGATGAGGACATCAATACAATTGTTACACCCACAGCCCCTACTGCTATACATACTGGACCAATTACTAGAGCTCGTGCACGCCAACTAAATTACCAGGTACTTTCGTTTCTTGGTAATGATTCTAATGTTCATGAGAATATGATGCTGCCTAAATTGGATACATTTGTTTTGCTTACAAATGAAGGGCCTAGCTTGGAGAAGGATGAACATTGGAGCAAGAACAAGCATGGAGATGATGGCATGCGCAAGGGGAACAAGAACGGAGTTACAAGTGATGATTTCAGGACTTTGAAGCCACCATAATGGGTGCATGAAGCCTTGGACGAAATATACAAGATGCCACTTCATAAATTTCGTCCCGAGGCTATTTTAGGTGCTGCGTCACCTTATTATTGGGCCAGGCCCATGTAATTTCGAAATACATAAGTATAGGCTATTTTTAGAGTCCGTATGTGTGGGGAAACAAGAGATAGGGTTGATTTCGGACCCCTCCACCAAGGGCCACGAAATTCCCCCCTCTTCCTCCATATATACAGCCCCTAGGGCATCGTTTAGACTTTGGGTTTTGTTTAGATTAAAAGTTCGCCATAGCTGCAACTTCGCGTACTTCGTTTGTGTTCAACGACCAGACAAAGGCGTCACAGAACCCCACCTTGATCAATAAAGCTTTCATCTTATATTCGCAATATCCAGATTGCAATCTCAGTTTCTTGCTTGTTCTTCGTTTGCTCGCAGGAAACAGACCCTCGTGGTCAGGTTGATCGTGCTCCGGCGTGGTCAATAACCTCTCGGAGTTGGTTTAGCGATTGCTAAGGCGCGACGTCCTCGCACGTTCGTAGTCGGATCGTCAAAGTCGGCTTCCAACAAAGCGATATCCATCATCTCATCGAAAGACGGGACACCTTTGCCTCTATCAGGTGGTGGTGGTGGAAGACGCGCGAGCAATTCATTAAACTTGTTATCGAGCTTTGTTTCGAACGTCTTCTCAAGGCCAGTGATCTTCTCCATGGCCTCTTCAAAATTGTTCAGCACATCTTGCACCTGTTCAGTCATCATTTGCTGAAACTTATCATGAAGCTCCTTGTTCGATAAATTCTCCCAGTCAATCTCGTCGGCTTGTGATCCTGGCATGGTTAGCAGCAATAGAAACACACAAGAATATGATCCTACAGACTACGAACAAGTGGTGGTGGTGGGTGTCACAAATCCGTCAAGCAAATCTCAAATTCTTACCAGTTCTTACCCAGCAGCAGGCGGTGATCGGCAACCGTTGTAGTCAAAAACTCTCAAAGCTTGGATAGAGCGATTACCAGGGAGAGTCAAACGCACGACGTAGATGAATGTGGAGCTGGGAAGGCTTATAATATGGTAGCAAAAAGGGTCAGCAATAATCAATTCAGAGATGCAAAGTTGAATAAACGCTCAACGACGGTACTGTGCTGGTCCTAGGCTAGACTGTGCTAGAGACGCGAGCCTAGAACACTAACAAAATCACGGCGCGGCACGTAAACAAGGGAAAAGCACACTCTGAAATTTTTATTTTCGCTCTTTTTTTTTGGCGCTCTTTTTCTTTTTTTGCGCTGCCTTTTTTTTTTGCGAAAAATCACTATAATGGCGAGTGTCTCAAAACTCTTCCTAGCTCAAACTGACAGGATAGGCACGAAATTTTTTCGACCAATTTTTTTTTTCGACTGCCCGGACCCAAAAACTGGAAACGGGTCAAAAAAAACTTCCTATAATGGCACCTGTCTCAAAACACTCAGAAACACCTAAAAATAGGATAGCCAGAAATTTTTTCGAAAAATGCGTTTTCGAAAAATTTTGGGCCTAAACGGAGCGTGGCTACCCGACTCTTTTTTTTTTCCGAAACCTACTCCGGCAAGGAAACACGAATCGGAATCTAGATGGATCCCGAAAACAAACCTAATAAGCAAAGAACTCGGATTGGTGGTGGATATATGGTGGTAGTATATGGCAGCAGTGGTGGTAGCGGTGGTAGTATATGGATATGGATCGGTGGTGGTATATGGACACGGATTGGTGGTGGTATATGGATACGGATTCGGTGCGGTGGTGGTAGATGGCAGGGACGATGATGATGGTGCGGCGGCGGCGTGACAACTTATGACCAGAACTCGAAACTCTAAAAGACTAGACTCTAAGACCAGCAACTAGACACGACGATGCAACCGCAAATTCAACAAAGCAAAACCCTAAAAAGATTATGCAAGGCTCAGATTGGTTCGGATATGATGAACTAACCCTAATTTTTTTTTGTGGCTTGTTCGTGGACTATAGGTATGAAGAACAGACTCGATCTAAACTACTAAAAAACTGTAAAATCTCACCGAGCAACCTGGAAATCTGATACCACTTGATAGAGGCGGAGGTGTCCCGTCTTTCGATGAGATGATGGATATCGCTTTGGTGGAATTCGACTTTGACGATCCGACTACGAACATGCGAGGACGTCGCGCCTTAGCAATCGCTAAACCAACTCCGAGAGGTTATTGACCACGCCGGAGCACGATCAACCTGACCACGAGGGTCTGTTTCCTGCGAGCAAACGAAGAACAAGCAAGAAACTAAGATTGCAATCTGGATATTGCGAATATAAGATGAAAGCTTTATTGATCAAGGTGGGGTTCTGTGACGCCTTTGTCTGGTCGTTGAACACAAACGAAGTACGCGAAGTTGCAGCTATGGCGAACTTTTAATCTAAACAAAACCCCAAAGTCTAAACGATGCCCTAAGGGCTGTATATATGGAGGAAGAGGGGGGAATTTCGTGGCCCTTGGTGGAGGGGTCCGAAATCAACCCTATCTCTTGTTTCCCCACACATACGGACTCTAAAAATAGCCTATACTTATGTATTTCGAAATTACATGGGCCTAGCCTAATAATAAGGTGACGCAGCACCTAAAATAGCCTCGGGACGAAATTTATGAAGTGGCATCTTGTATATTTCGTCCAAGGCTTCATGCACCCATTATGGTGGCTTCAAAGTCCTGAAATCATCACTTGTAACTCCGTTCTTGTTCCCCTTGCGCATGCCATCATCTCCATGCTTGTTCTTGCTCCAATGTTCATCCTTCTCCAAGCTAGGCCCTTCATTTGTAAGCAAAACAAATGTATCCAATTTAGGCAGCATCATATTCTCATGAACATTAGAATCATTACCAAGAAACGAAAGTACCTGGTAATTTAGTTGGCGTGCACGAGCTCTAGTAATTGGTCCAGTATGTATAGCAGCAGGGGCTGTGGGTGTAACAATTGTATTGATGTCCTCATCACTCCGTCAATTATGACGCGCACAGAATGTTCCTTCACAACTCCCTTGGTATGGAACAAATTGTGCCTCTGATTTTGCTCAGCTTGTGTGACCTGCACACTCAAAACACGTTGAGCAACTAAACATTCATACCTGTCAGCGTCTTCAGGAGCCATGTATTACGTCTCATGATCAGAATCATCTCCACCATGTTCTTCACGTGTAATAAAAGCCAATGTCTCCTCATCATAGTCACTAGCGGACTCATATCCACCATCCGCGGTAGCAATCATCACACGCGGAGATTTGCATTCCCTCGCATAATGACCTCCTCCCTTACAACGACGACAAATAATATCACTTGTGTGCCCTGTTGATGCCATGGAAGAAGAAGAACGCTGTGCAGGCCCCGCAGGTGCGCTCTTGGCAGATAATGGTGGTTGTGCCTGTTTTCTTGTATCACGGCTGGAGGTGGCACCGGATGGAGGTGCTGGTGCAGTTGAAGTAGAAGATGCACGTGGTGTCCATGATGAAGGTCGGCCTGCAGAAAAGTTAGTTCGCCCCAATGCTTGTCGATCCTGCACTTCACGTTCAGCTTTAGAAGCAAGATGGAATAAACGAGTGATATTAGTATACTCCTTATAGTCTAGAATGGTCTGAATCTCTCTATTTAATCCACCCAGAAAACGTGCAAGCATAGCTTCATTCTCCTCAACAATACCACATCTAATCATGCCAGTTTGTAATTCCTGATAATATTCTTCTACAGAATTTTTCCCTTGTCTTAAACGCTGCAATTTTTGAAGCAATTCACGTTGATAATATGGTGGAACCCAACGCGTACGCATAGCAGTTTTCAAAGTAGCCCAAGTAGTTGGAATAGGATATAATCTACAATGTTCAGACCACCATACACATGCAAAACTAGTGAAAGCACAAACAGCAGCAGCAACTCGTCTCTCCTCAGGATATTGTAAACATGTAAATCGTTGTTCAGTTTCTAACTCCCAAGTAAAATATATATCAGGAACATATCTACCCTCAAATGGTGGAATATTCAATTTCAGTTTAGGAATATGGACATTATCTCGTACTTGAGGTGGTGGTGCAGGCCTACCATTACGAATATATACCTGAGGTCGACCTGGTGGTGGTGGTGCTTGTGGCTGCACGTAGTTCGGATTTTGATCAACCTCATCCTCATAATCTCCCACATAATCATCATCCTCCTGGGTACCAGCAGCAGCAGTAGCAGGAGCCAAAGAAGCACCAACAGCAGTACCAGCGGCACCAGAATTTTGTCCTGGCTCAATAGGAACACGCTGTGCTCGTCCATACTGATTCGGAAGGGGGCGTAGTTGTTGTTGTTGCAGAGGTGCGACAGGTGCAGCCGGTGGTGGAAGACGCGCAAGCAGTTCATTAAATCTGTTATCGAGCTTTGTTTCGAACGTCTTCTCAAGGCCAGTAATCTTCTCCATGGCCTCTTCAAAATTGTTCAGCACATCTTGCACCTGTTCAGTCATCATTTGCTGAAACTTATCATGAAGCTCCTTGTTCGATAAGTTCTCCCAGTCAATCTCGTCGGCTTGTGATCCTGGCATGGTTAGCAGCAATAGAAACACACAAGAATATGATCCTACAGACTACTAAGAAGTGGTGGTGGTGTATCACAAATCCGTCAAGCAAATCTCAAATTCTTACCAGTTCTTACCCAGCAGCAGGCGGTGATCGGCAACCGTTGTAGTCAAAAACTCTCAAAGCTTGGATAGAGCGATTACCAGGGAGAGTCAAACACACGACGTAGATGTATGTGGAGCTGGGAAGGCTTATAGTATGGTAGCAAAAAGGGTCAGCAATAATCAATTCAGAGATGCAAAGTTGAATAAACGCTCAACGACGGTACTGTGCTGGTCCTAGGCTAGACTGTGCTAGAGACGCGAGCCTAGAACACCAACAAAATCACGGCGCGGCACGTAAACAAGGGACAAGCACACTCTGAAAATTTTCTTTTCGCTCTCTTTTTTTTTGCGCTCTTTTTTTTTGCGCTGCTTCTTTTTTTGCGAAAAAGCACTATAATGGTGAGTGTCTCAAAACTCTTCCTAGGTCAAACTGACAGGATGGGCACGAAATTTTTTTTTTCGACAATTTTTTTGTTTCGACTGCCCGGACCAAAAACTGGAAACGGGTCAAAAAAACTTCCTATAATGGCACCTGTCTCAAAACACTCAGAAACACCTAAAAATAGGATAGCCAGAAAGTTTTTCAAAAAATGCGTTTTCGAAAAATTTTGGGCCTAAACGGAGCGTGGCTACCCGACTCTTTTTTTTCCGAAACCTACTCCGGCAAGGAAACACGAATCGGAATCTAGATGGATCTCGAAAACAAACCTAATATGACAAGAACTAGGATTGGTGGTGGATATATGGTGGTAGATGGCAGCGGTGGTGGTACATGACAGCTGTGGTGGTATATGGATACGGATTCGAAGCGGTGGCGGATAAGCGGTGGTGGTAGATGGCAGGGGTGATGATGATGGTGCGGCGGCGGCGTGACAACTTATGACCAGAACTCGAAACTCTAAAAGACTAGACTCTAGGACCAGCAACTAGAAACGACGATGCAACCGCAAATTCAACAAAGCAAAACCCTAAAAAGATTATGCAAAGGCTCAGATTGGTTCGGATATGATGAACTAACCCTAATTTTTTTTGTGGCTTTTTCGTGGACTGTAGGTATGAAGAACAGACTCGATCTAAACTACGAAAAACTGTAAAATCTCACCGAGCAACCTGGAAATATGATACCACTTGATAGAGGCAAAGGTGTCCCGTCTTTCGATGAGATGGTGGATTTCGCTTTGGTGGAAGTCGACTTTGACGATCCGACTACGAACGTGCGAGGACGTCGCGCCTTAGCAATCGCTAAACCAACTTCGAGAGGTTATTGACCACGCCGGAGCACGATCAACCTGACCACGAGGGTCTGTTTCCTGCGAGCAAACGAAGAACAAGCAAGAAACTAAGATTGCAATCTGGATATTGCGAATATAAGATGAAAGCTTTATTGATCAAGGTGGGGTTCTGTGACGCCTTTGTCTGGTCGTTGAACACAAACGAAGTACGCGAAGTTGCAGCTATGGCGAACTTTTAATCTAAACAAAACCCAAAGTCTAAACGATGCCCTAAGGGCTGTATATATGGAGGAAGAGGGGGGAATTTCGTGGCCCTTGGTGGAGGGGTCCGAAATCAACCCTATCTCTTGTTTCCCCACACATACGGACTCTAAAAATAGCCTATACTTATGTATTTCGAAATTATATGGGCCTGGCCCAATAATAAGGTGACGCAGCACCTAAAATAGCCTCGGGACGAAATTTATGAAGTGGCATCTTGTATATTTCGTCCAAGGCTTCATGCACCCATTATGGTGGCTTCAAAGTCCTGAAATCATCACTTGTAACTCCGTTCTTGTTCCCCTTGCGCATGCCATCATCTCCATGCTTGTTCTTGCTCCAATGTTCATCCTTCTCCAAGCTCGGCCCTTCATTTGTAAGCAAAACAAATGTATCCAATTTAGGCAGCATCATATTCTCATGAACATTAGAATCATTACCAAGAAACGAAAGTACCTGGTAATTTAGTTGGCGTGCACGAGCTCTAGTAATTGGTCCAGTATGTATAGCAGCAGGGGCTGTGGGTGTAACAATTGTATTGATGTCCTCATCAGCACGTCTTGTGGAAAGACGTCAGCGAACTCCTGCAAAATGTTAGTGACAGCAGGAGGCAAAGAGGAAGGCACGTCCTCGAATGAAAATAATGCCTCTTTGCACACAAAATCATAGCAAACAGATTTGCTGAAATCTAGCTCATCAATATCAGATTTGGTGGCAAATAAACATGCACTTTTCAATTTAATTTCAGAAGCAACACTAGATGGTTTATTATTAGGCTTCATTTGTTGCTCAAATTCTTTTGCCACAATCTGATTTTCACTCTTATTCGTCTCCTGTTTTGCTTTATTAGCTCTATTAATATCATCTTTCAAAATGGAATCAGGAGTCATAGGAAGCAAAGTAATATTTTTATCCTTATGAACAAGAGTATAGTGATTGTTTCTACCATGGTGTACAGAATTCTTATCAAATTGCCATGGTCTACCAAGTAATAAGGAACATGCTTGCATAGGTACCACATCACAATCAACATAATCAGCATATGTAGAGATACTAAAATGCACACGAACAGTACGTGTTACCTTAACCTTGCCGCTGTTGTTGAACCATTGGATGTAGTAAGGATGTGGATGTGGTCTTGTGGTGAGAGAAAGCTTCTCCACCATCTCCATGCTAGCCAAGTTGTTGCAGCTCCCTCCGTCTATGATGACGCGCACAGAACGTTCCTTCACAACTCCCTTGGTATGGAACAAATTGTGCCTCTGATTTTGCTCAGCTTGTGTGATCTGCACACTCAAAACACGTTGAGCAACTAAACATTCATACCTGTCAGCGTCTTCAGGAGCCATGTATTGCGTCTCATGATCAGAATCATCTCCACCATGTTCTTCACGTGTAATAAGAGCCAAAGTCTCCTCATCGTAGTCACTAGCAGACTCATATCCACCATCCGCGGTAGCAATCATCACACGCGGAGATTTGCATTCTCTCGCATAATGACCTCCTCCCTTACAACGACGACAAATAATATCACTTGTGTGCCCTGTTGATGCCATGGAAGAAGAAGAACGCTGTGCAGGCCCCGCAGGTGCGCTCTTGGCAGATAATGGTGGTTGTGCCTGTTTTCTTGTATCACGGCTGGAGGTGGCACCGGATGGAGGTGCTGGTGCAGTTGAAGTAGAAGATGCACGTGGTGTCCATGATGAAGGTCGGCCTGCAGAAAACTTAGTTCGCCCCAATGCTTGTCGATCCTGCACTTCACGTTCAGCTTTACAAGCAAGATGGAATAAACGAGTGATATTAGTATACTCCTTATAGTCTAGAATGGTCTGAATCTCTCTATTTAATCCACCCAGAAAACGTGCAAGCATAGCTTCATTCTCCTCAACAATACCACATCTAATCATGCCAGTTTGTAATTCCTGATAATATTCTTCTACAGAATTTTTCCCTTGTCTTAAACGCTGCAATTTTTGAAGCAACTCACGTTGATAATATGGTGGAACCCAACGCGTACGCATATCAGTTTTCAAAGCAGCCCAAGTAGTTGGAATAGGATATAATCTACAATGTTCAGACCACCATACACATGCAAAACTAGTGAAAGCACAAACAGCAGTAGCAACTCGTCTCTCCTCAGGATATTGTAAACATGTAAATCGTTGTTCAGTTTCTAACTCCCAAGTAAGATATATATCAGGAACATATCAACCCTCAAATGGTGGAATATTCAATTTCAGTTTAGGAATATGGACATCATCTCGTACCTGAGGTGGTGGTGCAGGCCTAACATTACGAATATATACCTGAGGTCGACCTGCTGCTGGTGGTACAGGTGGCTGCACGTAGTGCTGATTTTGATCAACCTCATCCTCATAATCTCCCACATAATCATCCTCCTCCGCATCAGCAGCAGGAGCCACAGAAGTATCAACAGCAGCACCAACAGTTTGGCCAAACGCAAGAGGAACACGGCTTGCTCGGCGGAGGTCTGTTTCGCGACGTGGAGGTAGTCGTTGTTGTTGTTGTTACCATTATCAATACTTCATCCATATTCGCAATATTCAGATTGCTTTATCATATTCTTGCTCGTTCTTCGATTGCTTGCAGGAATAGACCTTCGTGGCCAGGCTGATCGTGCTTCCGGCATCGTCAGTAACCTCAGGAGATTGGTTCAGCGATTGCTAAGGCGCAACGTCGTGCACGTTTGTAGTCGGATCGTCAAAGTCGTCTCCACCAAATCGATAGTTATCATCTCATCGAAAGATCGGGACACCCTCGCCCCTATCACGTTAGGTGCAGCGGGTGGTGGTGGTGGAAGACGCGCGAGCAATTCATTAAACTGGTTATCGAGCTTTGTTTCGAACGTCTTCTCAAGGCCAGTGATCTTCTCCATGGCCTCTTCAAAATTGTTCAGCACATCTTGCACCTGTTCAGTCATCATTTGCTGAAACTTATCATGAAGCTCCTTGTTCGATAAATTCTCCCAGTCAATCTCGTCGTCTTGTGATCCTGGCATGGTTAGCAGCAATAGAAACACACAAGAATATGATCCTACAGACTACGAACAAGTGGTGGTGGTGGGTGTCACAAACCCGTCAAGCAAAACTCAAATTCTTACCAGTTATTACCCAGCAGCAGGCGGTGATCGGCAACCGTTGTAGTCAAAACTCTCAAAGCTTGGATAGAGCGATTACCAGGGAGAGTCAAACGCACGACGTAGATGTATGTGGAGCTGGGAAGGCTTATAATATGGTAGCAAAAAGGGTCAGCAATAATCAATTCAGAGATGCAAAGTTGAATAAACGCTCAACGACGGTACTGTGCTGGTCCTAGGCTAGACTGTGCTAGAGACGCGAGCCTAGAACACCAACAAAATCACGGCGCGGCACGTAAACAAGGGAGGAGCACACTCTGAATTTTTTTCTCTTTTTTTTGCACTTTTTTTTTTCCTCTTTTTTTTTTGCTCCGCAACAAAATTTTTTTCGAAAAAGTCTACAAATGGTCTAAAAACTGCCTAGCCAGAATTTTCCAGACTTAGTTTTTTTTTTGAAATTGGAACTATTTTTCTTCTGCGGATGGCTCGGAAGTTGGGGAGTCCTTCTCTGTCACGACTCGGAGTATCGCATGATCTGGAAATTGAGAACAATGCAACAATTACTGGACTCGGACTAGGACTGGTGGCGGAGATGAATCTGGTGGAACTCGGACTGGTGGCGAAGATGAATCTGGTGGAACACGGACAGGTGGCGGATATATGTTGCAGGTGAACTCGGATTGGCGTGATGGCGGCGGATATGTGGTGGCGTATATGGATTCGGATTGACGGTGAATATGTGGTGGTGGTATATGGCAACAGCGACGATGATGATGCGGTGGTGATATATGGTAGCCGCGACGTGACAACCTGTGAACAGAACTCGAAACTCTAAAAGACTAGGCGCTAAGACCAGCAACTGGACACGACGATGCAACCGCAAATTCAACAAAGCAAATACAGAAAAGATTATGCAAGGCTCGGATTGGTTCGGATGGGATGAACTAACCCTATTTTTTTTGGCTTTTTCGTGGACTATAGGTATGAAGAACAGACTCGATCTAAACTACGAAAAACTGTAAAATCTCACCGAGCAACCTGGAAATCTGATACCACTTGATAGAGGCAAAGGTGTCCCGTCCTTTGATGAGATGATGGATATCGCTTTGGTGGAAGTCGACTTTGACGATCCGACTACGAACGTGCGAGGACGTCGCGCCTTAGCAATCGCTAAACCAACTCCGAGAGGTTATTGACCACGCCGGACCACGATCAACCTGACCACGAGGGTCTGTTTCCTGCGAGCAAACGAAGAACAAGCAAGAAACTGAGATTGCAATCTGGATATTGCGAATATAAGATGAAAGCTTTATTGATCAAGGTGGGGTTCTGTGACATATTTGTCTGGTCGTTGAACACAAACGAAGTATGCAAAGTTGCAGCTATGGCGAACTTTAATCTAAACAAAACCCAAAGTCTAAACGGTGCCCTAAGGGCTGTATATATGGAGGAAGAGGGGGTGAATTTCGTGGCCCTTTGTAGAGGGGTCCGAAACTAACCCTATCTCTTGTTTCCCCACACATACGGACTCTAAAAATAGCCTATACTTATGTATTTTGAAATTACATGGGCCTGGCCCAATAATAAGGTGATGCAGCACCTAGAATAGCCTCGGGACGAAACTTATGAAGTGGCATCTTGTATATTTCGTCCAAGGCTTCATGCACCCATTATGGTGGCTTCAAAGTCCTGAAATCATCACTTGTAACTCCGTTCTTGTTTCCCTTGCGCATGGCATCATCTCCATGCTTGTTCTTGCTCCAATGTTCATCCTTCTCCAAGCTAGGCCCTTCATTTGTAAGCAAAACAAATGTATCCAATTTAGGCAGCATCATATTCTCATGAACATTAGAATCATTACCAAGAAACGAAAGTACCTGATAATTTAATTGGCGTGCGCGAGCTCAAGTAATTGGTCCCATATATGTAGCAGTAGGGGCTGTGGGTGTAACAATGGTATTGATGTCCTCATCAGATGTGGGATCAAACTATATATGTACGCTTGATCATGCTTAATGACGGTTGAACTATGCTTGTGTACGTGTACGCTTATTATCTATGTCTGAGTATGATTAATCTATGTTTACTTATGTCTAACTATGGGATATGTATGCAATCAGTTCGGTTGATGGAATCTACCTCCGTCCTCATTTATTGGTCCCCTTTGTAATTTGTGTTAAATGTTGACCAAAGATTTAACTGGCAAAATGTTAGTGCAGGTCAGCAAAAATTATATCATTGGATGCGTATTTGAACATAGTGTTCAATCTTATAACTTTTGGTGACATGCATAAACATTTCTTAGTCAAATATTTGGTCGAAATTTGGTACAAATTACAGAGGGACCAATAAACCAGGACGGAGGTAGTACGTCAATCACACACGGTTCCCAAGATTGGAACCGTGTGCAATGACTTTAATTTTGCCTGTTGCTTCAATCACACACGGTTCCCAAAATTGGAAGCATGTGCAATGGCTTTCGTTTTGCTTCTTGCGTCAATCACACACGGTTGGCTCTAGCAAACCGTTGCCTCCGAAATTCTTTGTGGAACAGAAAACCCTCACCACCCAATTTAAAAAAGAAAAAAAACTCGCCATCCCCACTTCACAAAAACCCTCACCCCCGCCCGCCACTCCATGCCTCCGGTAATAAGGACATCAATACCATTGTTACACCCACAGCCCCTACTGCTACATATACTGGACCAATTACTAGAGCTCCCGCATGCTAATTAAATTATCAGGTACTTCCGTTTCTTGGTAATGATTCTAATGTTCATGAGAATATGATGCTGCCTAAATTGGATACATTTGTTTTGCTTACAAATGAAGGGCCAAGCTTGGAGAAGGATGAACGTTGGAGCAAGAATAAGCATGGAGATGATGGCATGCGCAAGGGGAACAAGAACGGAGTTACAAGTGATGATTTCAGGACTTTGAAGCCACCATAATGAGTGCATGAAGCCTTGGACGAAATTCCATAGGCTATTCTAGGTGCTGCATCACCTTATTATTGGGCCAGGCCCATGTAATTTCAAAATACATAAGTATAGGCTATTTTTAGAGTCCGTATGTGTGGGGAAACAAGAGATAGGGTTAGTTTCGGACCCCTCTACAAAGGGCCACGAAATTCACCCCCTCTTCCTCCATATATACAGCCCTTAGGGCACCGTTTAGACTTTGGGTTTTGTTTAGATTAAAGTTCGCCATAGCTGCAACTTTGCATACTTCGTTTGTGTTCAACGACCAGACAAATATGTCACAGAACCCCACCTTGATCAATAAAGCTTTCATCTTATATTCGCAATATCCAGATTGCAATCTCAGTTTGTTGCTTGTTCTTCGTTTGCTCGCAGGAAACAGACCCTCGTGGTCAGG
This sequence comes from Triticum dicoccoides, assembly GCF_002162155.2. Lineage (NCBI taxonomy): Eukaryota > Viridiplantae > Streptophyta > Magnoliopsida > Poales > Poaceae > Triticum > Triticum dicoccoides. The sequence continues at coordinate 312,670,054 of NC_041391.1, forward strand.
TTGATCGTGCTCCGGCATGGTCAATAACCTCTCGGAGTTGGTTTAGCGATTGCTAAGGCGTGACGTCCTCGCACGTTCGTAGTCGGATCGTCAAAGTCGACTTCCACCAAAGCGATATCCATCATCTCATCGAAAGACGGGACACCTTTTCCTCTATCAAGTGGTATCATCCGGTCCCCATTCACACCTGCGCAAGCTCCTCCACGTCTATGTATGGCACCGCCTATCACGGCAGTAACCACTTAGCTCGACGACTGCCGCCACCACCAGGCTGCCGGCAAACCCCACCACATTTCGCCACTTTCGCTTGCCGCCGCCTATCGCCATCGACTTTCTCAATGCTGCTCGCGGTCGATCCAGCTCTGCTTGGTTGGGGAATCTGCCGTACTGAGGGTTTTTTCTCATGGACGACAAGGTAACTAATTTAATGAGATATTATCTCATCTCTCATCCCAGTTCATCTGCCTCCTTTAATCACCCGGTGGAAATCACCGTGAATTCATTTTTGTTCGTGCTGATTTGAGGGTTTTCTTTCATCCATAGAGTGTACAGTGCACCGACACATCAGGACCTTGCGATCTCCGCCAAAGATTCCATCTCACCGTACCAGATTACTTGAGCATGTGCGCGGTATGTTCAATCTCACCCTAAATCGGTTCGCATGGCCTACTTTCTTGAAGATATACTAAATATTGCTACATTTGGATAAAAGGTGCCACATGCACCATATACGTCAAAGGGGATTCTTTCCCCTCTTCTTTCTATATTAGGCAAATTAATGATATATTTTTCTTTCAATTACTCTCATATTTCCATGACATCATGTTTACCCTATCTGTTTAATTATAGATTTTTGTCCTTCGATTTCAACTATTGTACAGTTCTTTCAATTTGGGCACATATTTGCATGTTACCATATTTTCTTTAAAAATCCTACCATTTTCTGCAGCGCATCTGTTGTAGGGTCAAACCCTAGGTGGGATCTTTTCACACTTGGAGGGGGGAAAAGAAGGAAAACACTCAAGAACACAAGAACAAAACTGATACGGGGCTAACCCGGTGTAGGCCGATCTTTCACGATTGGAGTGGGATCCCTCAAAGAACACGAAGAACACGGGGAAGAACAGGGAGAAATCACAATGGCAAACACTAAAGAACAAGTCCAATCACACATCCACTAGACAATCAAACACACAAGATCACAAGGTACATGAACAACAAAGGGAAAGATACAAGGTAAGGTTCATCTCCAAGAGGAGGTCTTGATGATATCCTAGACGGATCTTCCCACGAGGGGGTCTTGATGATATCCCGCGGGATCTTCTCCTAGATGGAGTAGTGGTCTCTCTCTCTCTCAAGAGTAGAGATAGTAGGAGCAAAGCTCACACACAAATGAGCTATCACCTTGCTAACCCTAACTAGGAGGAGGGGGAGGAGTATATATAGTCTTAGCCACAAAGGGGTAAGTGGGGAAGGGATACATGGGCCTTTGGCCCGACTCTGCACGCACGCAGGCGCCGGATGTCCGGGCTGGGGGCCGGATGTCCGGGATGGGGGCCGGATGTCCGGGCGTTCGCGGGAGGCCGGATGTCTGGGGCATGGGCCAGATGTCCGGGGTGGTGAGGTCGGCCTCGATGCTCTTTGGATAGGGGCGTCGGATTTCCGGGGGAGAGCGCTGGATGTCCGGTGGTTGCCAAGACGCCGGATGTTCGGGCACACGGGCCGGATGTCGGGCCGCTGATGCTTTGGCCTTCTGTTGGTGCAGTTCGTGGGCGACTGCACAGGCGGCGGATGTCCGACCTCTGGCCCGGATGTCCGGCCATTGTAGCTTCAGCAGCTCCGTCTTCTTCCGTCATCCCTTCCAAGCTTCCCTCACGGATGGTGTAGTTGTTCCTTGGTACTTGCACTCCTCCTCGACATCGTGAAGCTCCGACAATACCTATGAATGCCTACGGGAGAAGTGTCAAGTAGTATACCATCCTCGAAGGGGTCAAGTGAGCATGTGTAAAGGAGAAGATTCACCTTTATGTATGAGAAGTAGAGGTCGCATGTGTCACTTGCCAAACGGACTCTTGACATGGTGATGACCGTAGGATGCTCCGCATCATCCCCCCCCCCTTGGAAAAGATCCGACCTCGGATCGAAAACCAAATCACCATGGGAAAGAGATGGCAGTGCCGTGTCGAAGTGGTCGATCACCAAGCACTCATCATCTAGAAGCTCGAAATGGGCACTCTGCAATGTCGCACCGTCTAGTGATTCCTTCAAAATGGTCAAAGACAACAAACACTTGGAAAAACAAATGTGGTTGACGTTAGTGCAAAACCAAGCATTCAAGAGGCGATTCACCAAACAAGTGTTGTCATCAAGCATAGCATAGGGTGTGACAAAGGATTGTGACATGGCATGTAAGCACATAAATTGAGCACAAGCAAGGATATCATGGGGACAAGTATGCAAATGTGAGGTAGTGATGCAAATATGTTTAACAAGAGAATAAGCATCTACCTCGAGGTCATAGCAAGCATTCACAAATTGCTCAATGAAAGGTCTATGGTAGGCATAAGAATCATTCACAACACCAAATAAAATGAAGTGTCTAAACACATGGGACAAGTGCAAGATAATCCAAGCATAACGTGCATAGGGTGTAGCGAATATAGTGTGGCACTCAACATAATAGAAAGAGCAATTGTTCATCATGTGTGAGGCAATCAAGTCAAGCATGTGACAAGCAATGGGACATGACATATGTGAGGAAATGATATTGGTGCAACCAACCATATGATAGTAGCAAGTAGACCAAGAATTGGATGCAACACACAAGGTATATATATGATGAAGCATGGAAATGTGGCAATCATAGGTGAAAGCAATATCTCGAACATGCGTGCAAATGGTGCAAGCAACACATGAAGTATGATCCACAATATCCAAGCTCAAGAAGGATGTCACCTTGAAAGCATTTCCTTGTGCATTCTTCACAATGCCGAAGTGGAAGCAAATACGGTGTAGAAGCGAGTCGTGGTAGAATGTATGAGGCTTGCTCTCAAGAGCTCGAATGGTCAACTCACGTGAAGTGGAAGTCGACACAAAGTCCAAGTATCCTACACATGCACAAAACAAAACAAAACAAAACAAAGAACGTATGCGCATGGTAGATAAACACATCATCCATCATGATGGTCCTTATCTTTTGCACAAAACCATTAGAAGCACAAGTGCATGAATAATATGATACAACAATGGGTAAATTCATGGCACTAGGTATATGGTGCAAAGAAGTAAGACAAGCATGGTTCACAAGAATTATGTCAAAATCTCCAAATATATGCGAGAATGCTATGGGGGCAATCTCATGAGCAAGAAGAGAATCATTGTTGCACTCAATACATGGCAAATCTAGCATGAGAGAGGCAACGCATGGAGATATATGACAAGAAGCAATATGATTCATGTGCAAAGCATATAGATGGTTGTCATCAACCGCATGAAATGAGCAAGTATGAATCATTGGTGATGCAACATAAGCAAGCATAGTAATCAAGTCGTGCAAACTAGTGGAGCGAAGATGCAACACACTAGAAGAAATCATGCCAATCATGTCATGTGAGCAAATAATAGGCATAGGGAATGCACATGACATATCGCAAGCACGGACACAAAGCAAGATGAAAGTATCATCATAGGAATGGTGCACAAAAGGAACATGGCAATAACAAGCAATATCTCCACCAAGCTTGCAAATACACATACAAGTACTAGAATCAATCATCATGTGTAATGCAAAGCATGGGTCACGAATGCATGGCAAAGGCATAGTAAATAGCATATCATGCAAAGTGAACATGGCAAGATGGGCGAATGATATATAATGGGCAATAACCCATAACCATGTGAGGGCCATGTAGAAGAAATGCGCGAAGTCTTTGTGCTAAGAGAGCGGTGGGAAAGACAATCCATGGGATCCCAAATCATCGTTGCTCTCTAGAGCTCGTTTTGTCAACTCGTGGGATTGCGAGGTTGACAAGTATTCATGGGTACCTACACAAAAAGGACACAAACCAAAGAAATTGTGCGCGTGGTAAATGTACACATCATCCATCATGATGTGTATGTGCACGTGTGAATTAGCACAAGATAAGCATCGCTCAAAGAAATTTGATGCATGGTATAAGAACATGTCATCCATCATGAAATAATAGTTATTATGTATGACACGATGGGGACACAAATTGAGAATGCAAGTATATGGCACATCAATAGCATGTTTGTTCATGGGGAGCATACGGTGCACACAAGTAGTGGGATCATGCAATGAATGTGATGTATCAAAATCTCCTAAAATGTATGAGGAAACTATGGGGGTCTCCTCATGTGCAATAGCGGAAATATCATATGGAGAAAATGGACAACATCCAAAACAATGCATATCCAAAGCTAGGTGGTCATGGCATGGCATATGAGATAAATGATGCAAAGGGAGCATATCAGTATCATCACAAGAAAAACAAATGCCAATAACCATGGGCTTGTCATCTATGCCATATGTGCAAATTGGGTTTATTTTAATGGCATATGCATAGTCACTATGAAGAGATTGCAAATAAGACATATTGTTGATCTCATGCATAGCATATGACAAGTCAAGCGGATTATCAAACATGATTTGACCAAGGGAATTGTCACAAGAAATCCTATGTAACATGGCATCACAACTAATAGACTCCACATGAGAATCATCATACTCATCATAAATGGGCAAATCATCACATGGGGAAATCATACTAGCATGAAGCATGGTACTAGGTGGAACAACATCATGGAAGTAATCGATGTCAAAAATGTCCATTAGTGGGACTAGAGCATCAACTTCACCTATGTTACCTTTGTTATTCCACTCAAGTGGTGTAGGTGAGGTGGGAAAGACCAAATGGTGGTCTTCTTCATCTTGATGGAACCATGTGGGGGTGCATCATATTCCACCATGGCCATCGTCTTGTCCAAAGGGAGGACGAAGTCGTTGAGGATCGGCGCGTCATCATAAATGGGACCTAGCACCAAATGAGAAGACTAAATAGAGGTAGAGGTCAAGTTGTTAGAAATGCAAATGGCCTCACGAGACCTATCAACTATCTCACTCTCTCTATGTGGTGGTTCAGTCACTCCCTCAAGGTCGATGCACTCAAACTCACATATGGTGGAGTCACTCATCTCACTCAAGTGGTGGGGGTTGTGGCTCTCCTCACATGGGAAGTGGGGCAACTCGTCATATATGGGGCTAGTGGTGAAGTCACTCTCACTCTCAATATGGTGGCAAAAGTCACTCAAGTCATCATACGTCGCCGTGGTCTAAGGGAAAATCCCATGCTCAACCATCTCGTCACCGTCGCCGTGGATGAAGGCCGAAGATGGCACATCATCACTCTTCTCCATGACCGAAGGGAAAATCCCATGCTCGATCATCTCATCATCTTCGCCGTGGATGAAGGCCGAAGATGGCACATCATCACTCTCTCCTCCAAAGATGGAAGCATCATCCTTGCTCGCCACCTTGTCGCTCGCCTCCAAAGCTTGGTCCGTGAGGGTCTCCGTAGTCGTACTCGTCGCCCCACCGTCTTGAAAAAGAGTCATGGTAGACTCGGCACCATCAATGCCACAAAGAGGGGTGGCGGTGAAGTCGAACTTGGGAGCATCGTCTTGGAGCTCGTCGGGCTTGGACATCTTGGTGGTACTATCCTCATGCTCATTCTCATGGAGCTTGGTCGCCGCGAAGTTTGCTTGAGGTGGAGAAGCCTTGGCCTTCATGAGTTCTTGTTCCGCCTTGAAAGCACCAATGTAGTAGTCGTCAATGGACTTGTAGTTCTCGAGGAAGATGGTCTTGGCGATGTCGTTGTGCAATCCCATCATGAAGTGGAACTTCATAGAAATGGGGTCATCCACACCGGCTCGTCGCAAGGCAATCTTCATCTCCTTGAAGTACGCGTCGATGGACTTGGATCCTTGGATGGTGTTCTCCAATTGGCGTTGAAGTTGTTCCATGTAGGTTGGAGGCACGAACTCTCGCCGCAAAGCTCTCTTCATCTTGGGCCAACTCATGCTGTAGTACTCCGAAGGTGTGTGAAGCCACCAAGTTGAGGCGTAGTCGTGGAAGTTTCTTGTGGCGCACTTCACTTGATCTTCGGGAGGAACTTGATGTAGCTTGAGGTAGTCGTCCATTAAACGCTCCCACTCGAGATACTCCTCGGGTTCTTGAGTCCCATAGAAAGGAATCTCATTGTCGGTGTCGAGGTCATAGTAGCTCGTGGAAGTCGCGAACTTGAGCTTGGGGAGCTTCTCTTGAGCGTAGTCTTGGGGTGCTTGTTGGCGAAAATGTCGTATGTCCGTAGGCGAAGATGCCTTGTAGTCGCTTGGCGAAGATGCCAAGGGAGATGGTGAAGTTGTTGAATGGTTGTTGGTGTTGAGATCTTGACCTTCACGTTCTTGTTGGTGATGGTGTCGATGCTGATGTGATCTTGCCAGAGATGGTAGCTCGGAAGGATGTGCTCTTGAGCGTCTTCTCGAAGATGAGGAAGATCGCCTATAAGACTTGATGAGGTCTTTGATCTCCTCCATTTTATCTTGCATCTTGGCGTCGGAGTTGTTGTTCGTGGCATCGAACTCGTCGTTGTTGTTGTAGAACGAAGGTGAAATGCCTTGCCTATCCATCACAAGACTCGAGTAGAGGTGAGTAGGAAATGAGATAAACAATATGAAGTTACCTTTTCCCAAAGTTGAGGATGTATCCCGTTTCACTCAATGTGAAATGAAAGAATAGTGGAATTGGTACCGGACTTGTTCACTCACACATATCAAGTAAAGCTTATGGTAGAGCTCGGTGAGGATAGTGGCACAAAAATTTGATGCAAAATGTTAGCAAGAGCCAATAATGTTGAAAGAGATTCACAAATTCGCAAGTGAAACAAGTAGACCAATAGCAATGAATGGCACACGGAAACACACATACAGATAGTAAATGGGGTCGTGCAACCAAGGAATGAGCACAAAATGTGGAATCCACGGAAAACGCTCGTGTTGCACAACTCAAGAGAGACGCTAGCACGATTGCTCAATAGGCGGATACGACACTTGTGCACAACCTATAAGATGCAAAATGGATAAACTCTCTATCCCAAGTATGCTATGTATGTATGGTTCCCGGTGTTTCTCACACAATGATCCAAGATGATCAAGTATGATACCATATGATATATTTTGATGCTATGGCTATTGCTTACAAGCTCTTTGCTCTCTTTCTTTTTCTTTGCTTAAAAGCTTATTCTCTTTCTTCTTCCTTTTTGGATATGGCCACTTTTGCACAATGCACAAACCAAGATAGCAATTGTATATATGCGGGAACAAGCTTGTGACACAAGAGATGATATGATGATACCAAGATGATATGGTATGTATGCTATGGGAAGTATGATCACTAATGTGCACAAGTCACGTTGCCGGTAATACTCAAATGGCTAGTCTCGATAGGCAAGTAACGCAAAATGGGCTAGGGGTTATCAATGCAATTTGCAAGGGGAATATACAATGGTGTCGTCGAGGTTACCGTCCTTGGTGATGATGAGAGGCGGTGTTCTTGATGTCGAGCCATTCCTAGTTAGCCGAAACACCCTAGGAAACGGAAAAACCGCAAACTCAAAAGCTCCAAAGGCAAATGTCAAATGGTGGTAGCGGAAAACGGTGGTGGTTTTGCACTAGGCAATGCGGAATTGGAATGATGGGCTATACACGTGTCGGAGTTGAAGTTGCCGTCCCTAAGTAGCCGAAACACCTTAGGAGACACTAGCCACAACTCAAAAAAAATTGGGTTAAGTTGGGGTGGAAATGTATGGTGGGCACGTCTATGCGGAAGTGGTGGTGGTGGTTGATGAGGAAGTAATCGTCCCTAAGTAGCCGAAACACCTTAGGAGACTCGAATCACTACTCAAACAACCTCAAATGCTATGGTGTACAAAATGGGTTAGGTTGCCGAAGTCGGTGGTGGCTATCCGGCCCTATGCAAAGATGCCAAAATTCACAAAATTTGATGAAGTCAAATGATGCTGGTGGTATTTTTATGGGAAGGGGGATATCAAGAGCTTCAAAACAAGCTAAAGAACGTCAAAATCGGACTCCGGATGAATTAGTTATGGTCAAAACGGTGAAATGGAAAAAGCTAAAATCCCAGGGGCCGGACATCCGGGGCTCGGGCCGGATTTCCGGGACCTGATGTCCAGAAACTTGTGCAAAAATGCACTCCAGGAGCCGGATGTCCGGGCTAATGGCCGGATGTCCAGGGGTCGGGCCGGATGTCCGGGCTCCAAATCCGAGGATGAACTCGAGGAACTCAATTTTGGGGCGGAAATTGATGATTTCGTGGGCAAAATTTGATGGATTTCGTGGATGGAACATGGGGAAACTTGGGGGAAAGCTAGATCCACTTGAAACCAAGCAAATCCATGGATCAAAATCAACAAAACATCATCAAACCAACAAATCACAAAAAAAAATTGGGGCTATTTTTGATGGGGATTTTCGGATTTTGGACGAAATCAAGCAAAAGAAGGCTAGAAAACGATGGGAGGGACTCCAAATCCGTGATCAACGTGGCTCATGATACCATATGATACGGGGCTAACCCGGTGTAGGCCGATCTTTCACGATTGGAGTGGGATCCCTCGAAGAACACGAAGAACATGGGGAAGAACGGGGAGAAATCACAATGGCAAACACTCAAGAACAAGTCCAATCACACATCCACTAGACAATCAAACACAGAAGAGCACAAGGTACATGAACAACAAAGGGAAAGATACAAGGTAAGGTTCATCTCCAAGAGGAGGTCTTGATGATATCCTAGACGGATCTTCCCACGAGGGGGTCTTGATGATATCCCGCAGGATCTTCTTGATGCGGAGCATCCTACGGTCATCACCATGTCAAGAGTCCGTTTGGCAAGTGACACATGCGACCTCTACTTCACATACACAAAGGTGAATCTTCTCCTTTACACGTGCTCACTTGACCCCTTTGAGGATGGTGTACTACTTGACACTTCTCCCGTGTGCATGCATAGGTATTGTCGGAGCTTCACGGATGTCAAGGAGGAGTGCAAGCGCCAAGGAACGACTACACCATCCGCGAGGGAAGCGTGGAAGAGAAGACGGAAGAAAGGAGAAGAAGACGGAGCGGCTACAGGAGCCAGGCCGGACATCCGGATCGCCGTCCGGATCATCCGAGCTCAGCCGGATCATCCGGGTCCCCCTCCGGATCATCCGGATAAATGCGTCCGAAGGCACCCGAAGGCCTCATGTGAAGCCAGATCATCCGGGCCCCCTCCTGGATCATCCGGACGATGGCCGGATCATCCGGACCCCCATCCGGATCATCCGGGCCTTGCCTGCGTGCAACGTTTCGGGCCGAGGCCCATGTACCCATTCGCCCCCTCACTTACCCCTTCGCCCACTAGACTATAAATAGACATCCTCCTCCCATTTTTAGGGTTAGCAAATATGATAGCTCATTCCTAGGTGAGCTTTGCTCCTACCTCTTCTCTTGAGAGAGAGAGAGACTACCACTCCCATGGAGTTCAAGACCTCCATGTGAGAAGATCCCGAGGGATTCAAGACCCCCTTTGTGGGAAGATCCTTCTAGGATTCAAGCCCCCATCTCCTTTGGATTTGGGATGAACTCTACCTTGTATCTTTCTCTTTGTTGTTCATGTACCTTGTGGATCTTGTGTGTTTGATTGTCTAGTGGATGTGTGATTGGACTTGTTCTTGAGTGTTTCCCCTTGTGATTTCTCCCCGTTCTTCCCCGTGTTCGTCGTGTTCTTCGAGGGATCCCACTCCAAACGTGAAAGATCATCACCCTAGGGTTCCACCCTACATCATCATGGTATCATGAGCCACGTTGATCACGTTTTTGGAGCCCCAACCCCTCTTTTTCTAGCTTGATTTTGTTGTTTTCGTCCTAAATCCGAAAATCCCCACCAAAAATAGCCCCAAATTTTTTTGTGATTTGTTGGTTTGATGATGTTTTGTTGATTTTGATCCATGGATTTGCTTGGTTTCAAGTGGATCTAGCATTTTCCCAAGTTTCCCCACCTTCCATCCACGAAATCCCTCAAATTTTACCCCGAAAATCATCCATTTCCGCCCAAAAAAAATTCGTCCCCGAGAGGAAATCCCGAGCAGTTTGACCTGCCCGGATCATCCGGACCTTCTCCCGGATCATCCGGACATCTCCCGGATCAGCTGGACCCTCTCCCGGACGTCCGGATACCCCACACACCCAGAAAACAGAACCGGAGCTGACGAACCCGGATCATCCGGCTGTACACCCGGATCATCCGAACCTAGCCCGGATCATCCGGACCTCCTCCCGGATGTCCGGTTAACCCTGAAACTGACACGGCGGAAATTTTGTTTTGGTCATAATTAATTCATCCGGAGTCCGTTTTTGACGTTCTTTAGCTCGTTTGGAAGCTATTGACATCCCCCATCCCACAAAAATACCACCAACACCATTTGACACCATCAAAGTTTCAGGATTTTGGCATCTTTGCCTAGGGCTTCCACCATATCATCCGCATAGCCACCACCGACTTCCGCAACCTAACCCATTTTGTTCCCCATTGCATATGTGGTTGTATGAGTTGTGATTAGAGTCTCCTAAGGTGTTTCGGCTACTTAGGGACGATTACTTCTTCATCAACCACCACCACCACTTCCACATAACCTTGTCCATCATACACTTCCACCAACCCAACCTAACCCAATTTTGTTTGAGCTTGTTTGAGTTGTGGCTTGTGTCTCCTAAGGTGTTTCGGCTACTTAGGGACGGCAACTTCAACTTCGACACGTGTATAGCCCATCATTTCACTTCCGCATTGCCTAGTGCAACACCACCACCGCTCTCCGCTACCACCATTTTGACATTTGACGTGTGAGATTTTGAGTTCGCGGTTTTTCCGTTTCCTAAGGTGTTTCGGCTACTTAGGGACGAGTCTCCATCATCTTGGTATCTACACCAAGAACACCGCCACTCATCATCGCAAAGCACGGTAACCTCGACGACACCTTTGTATATTCCCTTGCAATTGCATTGTTAACCCTAGCCCATTTTGCGTTACTTGCCTATCGAGAGTAGCCATTTGAGTATTGCCGGCAACTTGACTTGTGCACATTAGTAGTCTACACCATCCATTGCATACATACCAGATCATCTTGGTATCATATCATCCATTGTGCCTCAAGTTTGTTCCCGCATATACACAATTGCTATCTTGGTTTGTGCATTGTGCAAAAGTGGCCATAGAAAAAAAAAGAGAAAATAAAGCTTTTAAGCAAAAGAAAGAGAGCAAAGAGCTTGTAAGCAATAGCCATAGCATCACAATATATTATACGATATCATATTTGATCATCTTGGATCATTGTGTGAGAAACACCGGGAACCATACATATATAGCATACTTGGGATAGAAAGTTTATCCATTTTGCATCTTATAGGTTGTGCACAAGTGTCGTATCCGCCTATTGAGCAATCGTGCTAGCGTCTCTCTTGAGTTGTGCAACACGAGCGTTTTCCGTGGATTCCACATTTTGTGCTCATTCCTTGGTTGCACGACCCCATTTATCTATCAGTGTGTGTGTTCCCGTGTGCCACATGTTGCTATTGGTCTACTTGTTTGATGAGGACATCAATACAATTGTTACACCCACAGCCCCTGCTGCTATACATACTGGACCAATTACTAGAGCTCGTGCACGCCAACAAAATTACCAGGTACTTTCGTTTCTTGGTAATGATTCTAATGTTCATGAGAATATGATGCTGCCTAAATTGGATACATTTGTTTTGCTTACAAATGAAGGGCCTAGCTTGGAGAAGGATGAACATTGGAGCAAGAACAAGCATGGAGATGATGGCATGCGCAAGGGGAACAAGAACGGAGTTACAAGTGATGATTTCAGGACTTTGAAGCCACCATAATGGGTGCATGAAGCCTTGGACGAAATATACAAGATGCCACTTCATAAATTTCGTCCCGAGGCTATTTGAGGTGCTGTGTCACCTTATTATTGGGCCAGGCCCATGTAATTTCGAAATACATAAGTATAGGCTATTTTTAGAGTCCGTATGTGTGGGGAAACAAGAGATAGGGTTGATTTCGGACCCCTCCACCAAGGGCCACGAAATTTCCCCCTCTTCCTCCATATATACAGCCCTTAGGGCATCGTTTAGACTTTGGGTTTTGTTTAGATTAAAAGTTCGCCATAGCTGCAACTTCGCGTACTTCGTTTGTGTTCAACGACCAGACAAAGGCGTCACAGAACCCCACCTTGATCAATAAAGCTTTCATCTTATACTCGCAATATCCAGATTGCAATCTCAGTTTCTTGCTTGTTCTTCGTTTGCTCGCAGGAAACAGACCCTCGTGGTCAGGTTGATCGTGCTCCGGCGTGGTCAATAGCCTCTCGGAGTTGGTTTAGCGATTGCTAAGGCGCGACGTCCTCGCACGTTCGTAGTCGGATCGTCAAAGTCGACTGCCACCAAAGCGATATCCATCATCTCATCGAAAGACGGGACAACTTTGCCTCTATCATTGTTTCGCTTGCGAATTTGTGAATCTCTTTCAACATTATTGACTCTTGCTAACATTTTGCATCAAATTTTTGTGCCACTATCCTCACCGAGCTCTACCATAAGCTTTAGTTGATAGGTGTGAGTGAACAAGTCCGGTACCAATTCCACTATTCTTTCATCTCACATTGAGTGAAACGAGATACATCCTCAACTTTGGGAAAAGGTAACTTGGTATTGTTTATCTCATTTCCTACTCACCTCTACTCGAGTCTTGTGATGGATAGGCAAGGCATTTCACCTTCGGTCTACAACAACAACGGCGAGTCCGATGCCACGAACAACAACTCCGACGCCAAGATGCAAGCTCAAATGGAGGAGATCAAAGCCCTCATCAAGTCCTACAAGCGATCTTCCTCATCTTCGAGAAGACGCTCAAGAGCACATGCTTCCGAGCTACCATCTCCGGCAAGATCACATCGGCATCGACACCATCACCACCAAGAATGTGAAGGTCAAGAGCTCAACACCAACAACCGCTCAACGACTTCACCATCTCCCTTGGCATCTTGGCCAAGCGACTTCAAGGCATCTTCTCCTACGGACATATGGCATCTTCGCCAACAAAAACCCCAAGACTACACTCAAGAGAAGCTCCCCAAGCTCAAGTCCGCGACTTCCACAAGCTACTACGACCTCGACACCGACAATGAGATTCCTTTCTATGGGACTCAAGAACCCGAGGAGTATCTCGAGTGGGAGCGTTTGATGGACGACTACCTCAAGCTACATCAAGTTCCTCCTGAAGATCAAGTGAAGTGCGCCACAAGAAACTTCCATGACTACGCCTTGTCTTGGTGGCTTCACACACCTTCGGAGTACTACGACATGAGTTGGCCCAAGACGAAGAGAGCTTTGCGGCAAGAGTTTGTGCCTCCAACCTACACGGAACAACTTCGACGCCAATTGGAGAACACCATCCAAGGATCCAAGTCCATCGACAACTACTTCAAGGAGATGATGATTGCCTTGCGACGAGCCGGCGTGGACGACCCCATTTGGATGAAGTTCCACTTCATGATGGGATTACACAACGACATCTCAAAGACCATCTTCCTCGAGAACTACAAGTCCATCGACGACTACTACATTGGTGCTCTCAAGGCGGAACAAGAACTCATGAAGGCCAAGGCTTCTCTCCCCCAAGCAAACTTCGCGGGGACCAAGCTCTACGACAAGCATGAGGCTAGTACCACCAAGATGTCCAAGCCCGACGAGCTCCAAGACGATGCTCCCAAGTTTGACTTCACCGCCATCCATCTTTGTGGCATTGATGGTGCCGAGTCTACTTCGACTCTTTTTCAAGACGGTGCAGCGACGAGTACGACTACGGAGACCCTCAAGGACCAAGCTTTGGAGGCAAGCGACAAGGTGGCGAGCAAGGATGATGCTTCCATCTTTGGAGGCGAGAGTGATGATGTGCCATCTTCGGCCTTCATCTACGGCGACGGTGACGAGATGATCGAGCATGGGATTTTCCCTTCGGTCATGGAGGAGAGTGATGATGTGCCATCTTCGGCCTTCATCCACGGCGACGACGACGAGATGGTTGAGCATGGGATCTTCCCTTCGACCACGGCGACGTATGATGACTTGAGTGACTTGTGCCTGATGAGGACATCAATACAATTGTTACACCCACAGCCCCTGCTGCTATACATACTGGACCAATTACTAGAGCTCGTGCACGCCAACTAAATTATCAGGTACTTTCGTTTCTTGGTAATGATTCTAATGTTCATGAGAATATGATGCTGCCTAAATTGGATACATTTGTTTTGCTTACAAATGAAGGGCCTAGCTTGGAGAAGGATGAACATTGGAGCAAGAACAAGCATGGAGATGATGGCATGCGCAAGGGGAACAAGAACGGAGTTACAAGTGATGATTTCAGGACTTTGAAGCCACCATAATGTGTGCATGAAGCCTTGGACGAAATATACAAGATGCCACTTCATAAATTTCGTCCCGAGGCTATTTTAGGTGCTGCGTCACCTTATTATTGGGCCAGGCCCATGTAATTTCGAAATACATAAGTATAGGCTATTTTTAGAGTCCGCATGTGTGGGGAAACCAGAGATAGGGTTGATTTCGGACCCCTCCACCAAGGGCCACGAAATCCACCCCCTCTTCCTCCATATATACAGCCCTTAGGGCATCGTTTAGACCTTGGGTTTTGTTTAGATTAAAAGTTCGCCATAGCTGCAACTTCGCGTACTTCGTTTGTGTTCAACGACCAGACAAAGGCGTCACAGAACCCCACCTTGATCAATAAAGCTTTCATCTTATATTCGCAATATCCAGATTGCAATCTTAGTTTCTTGCTTGTTCTTCGTTTGCTCGCAGGAAACAGACCCTCGTGGTCAGGTTGATCGTGCTCCGGCGTGGTCAATAACCTCTCGGAGTTGGTTTAGCGATTGCTAAGGCGCGACGTCCTCGCACGTTCGTAGTCGGATCGTCAAAGTCGACTTCCACCAAAGCGAAATCCACCATCTCATCGAAAGATGGGACACCTTTGCCTCTATCAAGTGGTATCAGATTTCCAGGTTGCTCGGTGAGATTTTACAGTTTTTTAGTAGTTTAGATCGAGTCTGCTCTTCATACCTATAGTCCACGAAAAAGCCACAAAAAAAATTTAGCGTTAGTTCATCATATCCGAACCAATCTGAGCCTTGCATAATCTTTTTAGGGTTTTGCTTTGTTGAATTTGCGGTTGCATCATCGTGTCTAGTTGCTGGTCTTAGAGTCTAGTCTTTTAGAGTTTCGAGTTCTGGTCATAAGTTGTCACGCCGCCGCCGCACCATCATCATCGCCCCTGCCATCTACCACCACCGCACCGAATCCGTATCCATATACCACCACCAATCCGTGTCCATATACCACCACCGATCCATATCCATATACTACCACCGCTACCACCACCGCTGCCATATACCACCACCATATATCCACCACCACTTGTTCGTAGTCTGTAGGATCATATTCTTGTGTGTTTCTATTGCTGCTAACCATGCCAGGATCACAAGCCGACGAGATTGACTGGGAGAATTTATCGAACAAGGAGCTTCATGATAAGTTTCAGCAAATGATGACTGAACAGGTGCAAGATGTGCTGAACAATTTTGAAGAGGCCATGGAGAAGATCACTGGCTTTGAGAAGACGTTCGAAACAAAGCTCGATAACAAGTTTAATGAATTGCTCGCGCGTCTTCCACCACCACCACCCGCTGCAGCTAACGCACCTCTCCAACAACAACAACAACAACGACTACCTCCACGTCGCGAAGCAGACCTCCGCCGAGCAAGCCGTGTTCCTCTTGCGTTTGGCCAAACTGTTGGTGCTGCTGTTGATACTTCTGTGGCTCCTGCTGCTGATGCGGAGGAGGATGATTATGTGGGAGACTATGAGGATGAGGTTGATCAAAATCAACACTACGTGCAGCCACCTGTACCACCACCAGCAGGTCGACCTCCGGTATATATTCGTAATGGTAGGCCTGCACCACCACCTCAGGTACGAGATGATGTCCATATTCCTAAACTGAAATTGAATATTCCACCATTTGAGGGTAGATATGTTCCTGATATATATCTTACTTGAGAGTTAGAAACTGAACAACGATTTACATGTTTACAATATCCTGAGGAGAGACGAGTTGCTGCTGCTGTTTGTGCTTTCACTAGTTTTGCATGTGTATGGTGGTCTGAACATTGTAGATTGTATCCTATTCCAACTACTTGGGCTGCTTTGAAAACTGCTATGCGTACGCGCTGGGTTCCACCATATTATCAACATGAATTGCTTCAAAAATTGCAGCGTTTAAGACAAGGAAAAAATTCTGTAGAAGAATATTATCAGGAATTACAAACTGGCATGATTAGATGTGGTATTGTTGAGGAGAATGAAGCTATGCTTGCACGTTTTCTGGGTGGATTAAATAGAGAGATTCAGACCATTCTAGACTATAAGGAGTATACTAATATCACTCGTTTATTCCATCTTGCTTGTAAAGCTGAACGTGAAGTGCAGGATCGACAAGCATTGGCGCGAACTAACTTTTCTGCAGGCCGACCTTCCTCATGGACGCCGCGTGCATCTTCTACTTCAGCTGCACCAGCACCTCAATCAGGTGCCTCCTACAGCCGTGATACAAGAAAACAGGAACAACCACCATTATCTGCCAAGAGCGCACCTGCGGGGCCTGCACAGCGTTCTTCTTCTTCCATGGCATCAACAGGGCACACAAGTGATATTATTTGTCGTCGTTGTAAGGGAGGAGGTCATTATGCGAGGGAATGCAAATCTCCGCGTGTGATGATTGCTACCGCGGATGGTGGATATGAGTCCGCTAGTGACTATGATGAGGAGACATTGGCTCTTATTACACGTGAAGAACATGGTGGAGATGATTCTGATCATGAGACGCAATACATGGCTCCTGAAGACGCTGACAGGTATGAATGTTTAGTTGCTCAACGTGTTTTGAGTGTGCAGGTCACACAAGCTGAGCAAAATCAGAGGCACAATTTGTTCCATACCAAGGGAGTTGTGAAGGAACGTTCTGTGCGCGTCATCATAGACGAAGGGAGCTGCAATAACTTGGCTAGCATGGAGATGGTGGAGAAGCTTTCTCTCACCACAAGACCACATCCACATCCTTACTACATCCAATGGTTCAACAACAGCGGCAAGGTTAAGGTAACACGTACTGTTCGTGTGCATTTTAGTATCTCTACATATGCTGATTATGTTGATTGTGATGTGGTACCTATGCAAGCATGTTCCTTATTACTTGGTAGACCATGGCAATTTGATAAAAATTCTGTACACCATGGTAGAAACAATCACTATACTCTTGTTCATAAGGATAAAAATATTACTTTGCTTCCTATGACTCCTGATTCCATTTTGAAAGATGATATTAATAGAGCTAATAAAGCAAAACAGGAGACGAATAAGAGTGAAAATCAGATTGTGGCAAAAGAATTTGAGCAACAAATGAAGCCTAACAATAAACCATCTAGTGTTGCTTCTGAAATTAAATTGAAAAGTGCATGTTTATTTGCCACCAAATCTGATATTGATGAGCTAGATTTCGGCAAATCTGTTTGCTATGCTTTTGTGTGCAAAGAGGCATTATTTTCATTCGAGGACGTGCCTTCCTCTTTGCCTCCTGCTGTCACTAACATTTTGCAGGAGTTCGCTGACGTCTTTCCACAAGACGTGCCACCCGGATTACCGCCTATTCGAGGGATTGAGCATCAGATTGACTTAATTCCCGGTGCTTCACTGCCAAACCGTGCACCATACCGTACCAATCCAGAGGAGACGAAGGAGATTATGCGCCAAGTACAAGAGCTTCTCGACAAAGGTTATATACGCGAATCCCTTAGTCCTTGTGCTGTTCCTATTATTCTAGTGCCGAAAAAGGATGGTACATCACGTATGTGTGTTGATTGTAGAGGCATTAATAATATTACTATTCGTTATCGTCATCCTATTCCTAGGCTAGATGATATGCTTGATGAATTGAGTGGTTCTACAATATTCTCCAAAGTTGATTTGCGTAGTGGCTACCACCAAATTCGTATGAAATTGGGAGATGAATGGAAAACAACATTTAAAACTAAGTTTGGATTATATGAGTGGTTAGTCATGCCTTTTGGGTTAACTAATGCACCTAGTACTTTCATGAGATTAATGAACGAAGTTTTACGTGCTTTCATTGGACGATTTGTGGTAGTTTACTTTGATGACATACTGATTTATAGCAGATCTTTGGAAGAACATTTGGAACATTTACGTGCTGTTTTTATTGATCTACGTGATGCACGTTTGTTTGGTAACCTTGGGAAGTGCACCTTTTGCACCGACCGAGTATCTTTTCTTGGCTATGTTGTTACTCCACAGGGAATTGAAGTTGACAAAGCCAAGATTGAAGCTATTGAGAGTTGGCCGCAGCCCAAAACGGTCACACAAGTGAGGAGTTTTCTTGGCCTCGCTGGATTCTATAGGCGTTTTGTGAGAGATTTCAGCACCATTGCTGCACCTCTCAACGAGCTTACAAAGAAGGATGTGCCTTTTGGTTGGGGTACCGCACAGGAAGAAGCCTTCACGGTATTGAAAGATAAGTTGACACATGCTCCTTTACTCCAACTTCCTGATTTTAATAAGACTTTTGAGCTTGAATGTGATGCTAGTGGAATTGGATTAGGAGGTGTGTTATTACAAGATGGCAAACCTGTTGCATACTTTTCTGAAAAATTGAGTGGGCCTAGTCTGAATTATTCTACTTATGATAAAGAATTATATGCTCTTGTTCGGACTTTAGAAACATGGCAACATTATTTATGGCCCAAAGAATTTGTTATACATTCTGATCATCAATCTTTGAAACATATTAAAAGTCAAGCTAAACTGAATTGTAGACATGCTAAATGGGTTGAATTCATTGAGACTTTCCCTTATGTCATTAAACACAAGAAGGGAAAAGAAAATGTTATTGCTGATGCATTGTCTCGTCGCTATACTATGCTTTCACAACTTGACTTCAAAATATTTGGTTTGGAGACCATCAAAGATCAATATGTGCATGATGCTGATTTTAAAGATGTAATGCAGAATTGTAAAGAAGGAAGAATGTGGAACAAGTTTGTCGTTAACGATGGATTTGTGTTTCGTGCTAACAAGCTATGCATTCCAGCTAGCTCCGTTCGTCTTTTGTTGTTGCAGGAGGCGCATGGAGGAGGATTAATGGGACACTTTGGCGTGAAGAAGACGGAGGACGTACTTGCTACACATTTCTTTTGGCCAAAGATGAGACGGGATGTTGAGCGTTTTATTGCTCTATGCACTACATGTCAAAAAGCTAAGTCACGACTCAATCCTCATGGTTTATATATGCCTTTGCCTGTACCTAGTGTTCCTTGGGAGGATATATCTATGGACTTTGTTTTAGGTTTACCTCGAACAAAGAAGGGGAGGGATAGCATATTTGTTGTCGTGGATAGATTCTCGAAAATGGCACACTTTATACCATGTCATAAAAGCGATGATGCTGTTAATGTTGCTGATTTGTTCTTTCGTGAAATTATTCGCTTGCATGGTGTGCCAAATACTATTGTTTCAGATCGTGATACTAAATTTCTTAGCCACTTTTGGAGATGTTTATGGGCTAAGTTGGGGACTAAACTGCTTTTTAGTACTACTTGTCACCCCCAAACTGATGGACAAACTGAAGTAGTCAATAGAACGTTGTCTACTATGCTTAGGGCTGTTTTGAAGAATAATAAGAAAATGTGGGAGGAATGCTTATAATCGTTCATTGCATTCTACTACTAAGATGTGCCCTTTTGAAGTTTTGTATGGTTTCCTACCTCGTGCACCTATTGATTTGTTGCCTCTTCCATCTTCGGAGAAGGTTAATTTTGATGCTAAACAACGTGCTGAATTGATTTTAAAAATGCATGAGTTAACTAAGGAAAACATTGAGCGTATGAATGCTAAATATAAACTTGCTGGAGATAAGGGTAGAAAACATGTTGTGTTTGCACCTGGAGATCTTGTTTGGTTACATTTGCGTAAGGATAGATTTCCTGATTTGCGCAAATCAAAGCTAATGCCACGTGCTGATGGTCCCTTTAAGGTGTTAGAGAAAATAAATGATAATGCATATAAACTTGAGTTGCCTGCAGATTTTGGGGTTAGTCCCACTTTTAACATTGCAGATTTGAAGCATTATGTGGGTGAGGAAGATGAACTTCCGTCGAGGACGACTTCATTTCAAGAAGGGGAGGATGATGAGGACATCAATACAATTGTTACACCCACAGCCCCTGTTGCTATACATACTGGACCAATTACTAGAGCTCGTGCACGCCAACTAAATTATCAGGTACTTTCGTTTCTTGGTAATGATTCTAATGTTCATGAGAATATGATGCTGCCTAAATTGGATACATTTGTTTTGCTTACAAATGAAGGGACTAGCTTGGAGAAGGATGAACATTGGAGCAAGAACAAGCATGGAGATGATGGCATGCGCAAGGGGAACAAGAACGGAGTTACAAGTGATGATTTCAGGACTTTGAAGCCACCATAATGTGTGCATGAAGCCTTGGACGAAATATACAAGATGCCACTTCATAAATTCCGTCCCGAGGCTATTTTAGGTGCTGCGTCACCTTATTATTGGGCCAGGCCCATGTAATTTCGAAATACATAAGTATAGGCTATTTTTAGAGTCCGTATGTGTGGGGAAACAAGAGATAGGGTTGATTTCGGACCCCTCCACCAAGGGCCACGAAATCCACCCCCTCTTCCTCCATATATACAGCCCTTAGGGCATCGTTTAGACCTTGGGTTTTGTTTAGATTAAAAGTTCGCCATAGCTGCAACTTCGTGTACTTCGTTTGTGTTCAAGGACCAGACAAAGGCGTCACAGAACCCCACCTTGATCAATAAAGCTTTCATCTTATATTCGCAATATCCAGATTGCAATCTCAGTTTCTTGCTTGTTCTTCGTTTGCTCGCAGGAAACAGACCCTCGTGGTCAGGTTGATCGTGCTCCGGCGTGGTCAATAACCTCTCGGAGTTGGTTTAGCGATTGCTAAGGCGCGACGTCCTCGCACGTTCGTAGTCGGATCGTCAAAGTCGACTTCCACCAAAGCGAAATCCACCATCTCATCGAAAGACGGGACACCTTTGCCTCTATCAGTGCCACCATATTGAGAGTGAGAGTGACTTCACCACTAGCCCCATATATGATGAGTTGCCACAATTCTCATGTGAGGAGAGCCACAACCCCCACCACTTGAGTGAGATGAGTGACTCCACCATACGTGAGTTTGAGTGCACCTATTTTGAGGGAGTGAGTGAACCACCACATAGAGAGAGTGAGATAGTTGATAGGTCTCATGAGGCCATTTGTATTTCTAACAACTTGACCTCTACCTCTATTGTGTCTTCTCGTTTGGTGCTAGGTCCCATTTATGATGACGCGCCGATCCTCGACGACTTCGTCCTCCCTTTGGACAAGACGATGGCCATGGTGGATTATGATGCACCGCCCACATGGTTCCATCAAGATGATGATGATGACCACCATTTGGTCTTTCCCACCTCACCTACACCACTTGAGTGGAAGGGCAAAGGTAACAAAGGTGACGGTGATGCTCTAGTCCCACTAGTGGACATTCTTGACATTGCTTGCTTGCATGATGTTGATCCACCTATTGCCATGCTTCATGCTAGTATGATTTCCCCATGCGATGATTTGCCCATTTATGATGAGTATGATGATTCTACTGTGGAGTCTATTAGTTGTGATGCCATGTTACATAGGATTTCTTGTGACAATTCTTTAGGTCACATCATGTTTGATAATCCGCTTGACTTGTCATATGGTATGCATGAGATCACCCATATGTCTTTTTTGCAATCTCTTCATAGTGACTATGCATATGCCATTAAAATAAACCCAATTTGCACATATGGCATAGATGACAAGCCCATGGTTATTGGCATTTGTTTTTCTTGTGATGATATTGATATGCTCCCTTTGCATCATATATCTCATATGCCATGCCATGACCACCTAGCATCGGATATGCATTGTTTTGGATGTTGTCCATTTTCTCCATGTGATGTTTCCGATATTTTCTCATGAGGAGACCCCCATAGTTTCCTCATACATTTTAGGAGATTTTGATCCATCCCATCCATTGCATGATCCCAATACGTGTGTGCACCATATGCTCCCCATGAATAAACATGCTTTTGATGTGCCTTATACTTGTTTGCTCAATTTGTGTCCCCATCGTGTCATACATAACAACTATTCTTTCATGATGGATGACATGTTCCTATACCATGCATAAAATTTCTTTGAGCGATGCCTATCTTGTGCTAACTCACACGTGCACATACACATCATGATGGATGATGTGTACATTTACCACGCGCACAATTTCTTTGGTTTGTGTCCTTTTTGTGTAGGTACCCATGAATACTTGTCAACCTCGCAATCCCACGAGTTGACAAAACGAGCTCTAGAGAGCAACGATGATTTGGGATCCCATGGATTGTCTTTTCCACCGCTCTCTTCGCGCAAATACTTCGTGCATTCATTCTACATGGCCCTCACTTGGCTATGGGTTATTGTTCATTACATATCATATGCCCATCTTGCCATGTTCACTTTGCGTGATATACTCATTCCTATGCCTTTGACATGCATTTGTGACCCATGCTTTACATTACACATGATGACTGATTGTAGTACTGGTATGTATTTGCAAGCTTGGTGGAGATATCGCTTGTTCTTGCCATGCTCCTTTTGTGCACCATTCCTATGATGATACTTTCATCTTGCTTTGTGTTCGTGCTTGCGATATGGCATGTGCATTCCCTATGCCTATTATTTGCTCACATGACATGATTGCCATGATTTCCTCTAGTATGTTGCATCTTCGCACTACTAGCTTGCACAACTTGATTTCTATGATTGCTTGCTATGTTGCATCACCCATGTTCCACTACTTGCTTTCTTGGGTTGATGACATATATGCTCATGCCTCTCACATGATATATCTTGATCATTGTATCTTGTGTCATACTTGCTCATCTCATGCGGTTGATGACAACCATCTATATGCTTTGCACATGATTCATATTGCTTCTTGTCATATATCTCCATGTGTTGCCTCTCTCATGCTAGATGATTTGCCATGTATTGAGTGCAACAATGATTCTCTTCTTGCTCATGAGATTGCCCCCATAGCATTCTCACACATGTTTGGAGATTTTGACATATTACTTGTGAAGCATGCTTGTCTTACTCCTTTGCACCATATAACTAGTGCCATGAATATTGCCATTGTTGCATCATATTATTCATGCACTTTTACTTCTAACGGTTATGTGCAAAAGATGAGAACCATCATGATGGATGATGTGTTTATCTACCATGTGCATACACTCTTTGTTTTGTTTTGTGCATGTGTAGGATACTTGGACTTTGTGTCGACTTCCACTTCACGTGAGTTGACCATTCGAGCTCTTGAGAGCGAGCCTCTTACATTCTACCACGACTCGTTTCTACACCACATTTCCTACCACTTCGGCATTGTGAAGAATGCACAAGGACAGGCTTTCAAGGTGACATCCTTCTTGAGCTTGGATATTGTGGATCATACTTCATGTGTTGCTTGCACCATTTGCACGCATGTTCAAGATATTGCTTTCACCCATGATTGCCACATTTCCATGCTCCATGACATATATACCTTGTGTGTTGCATCCAATTCTTGGACTACTTGCTACTATCATATGGTTGGTTGCACCAATATCATTTCTTCACATATGCCATGTCCCTTTGCTTGTCACATGATTCACTTGATTGCCTCACACATGATGAACAATTGCTATTTCTATTGTGTTGAGTGCCACTCCATCTTCACTACACCTTATGCACATTATGCTTGGATTGTCTTGCACTTGACCCATGTGTTTAGACACTTCATTTTATTCGGTGTTGTGAATGATTCTTATGCCTACCATAGACCTTTCATTGAGCAATTTGTGAATGCTTGCTATGACCTTGAGGTAGATGCTTATGCTCTTATCATACATATTTGCATCTCTATCTCACATTTACATGCTTGTTTCCATGATGACCTTGATTTTGCTCAATTCATATGCTTACATGCCATGTCACAATCCTTTGCCACACCCTATGCTATGCTTGATGACAACACTTATTCGGTGAATCACCTCTTGAATGCTTGGTTTTGCACTAACGCTAACCACATTTCTTTTTCCAAGTGTTTGTTCTATTTACTCCTTTTGAAGGGATCACAAGACGGTGCGACATTGGAGAGTGCCTATTTCGAGCTTCAAGATGATGAGTGCTTGGCGATCGACCGCTTCGACACGGCAACGCCATCTCTTTCCCATGGTGATTTGGTTTTCGATCCGAGGTCGGATCTTTTCCATGGGGGAGGGGATGATGCGGAGCATCCTACGGTCATCACCATGTCAAGAGTCCGTTTGGCAAGTGACACGTGCGACCTCTACTTCACATACACAAAGGTGAATCTTCTCCTTTACACGTGCTCACTTGACCCCTTTGAGGATGGTGTACTACTTGACACTTCTCCCGTGTGCATGCATAGGTATTGTCGGAGCTTCACGGATGTCAAGGAGGAGTGCAAGCGCCAAGGAACGACTACACCATCCGCGAGGGAAGCGTGGAAGAGAAGACGGAAGAAAGGAGAAGAAGACGGAGCGGCTGCAGGAGCCAGGCCGGACATCCGGATCGCCGTCCGGATCATCCGGGCTCAGTCGGATCATCCGGGTCCCCCTCTGGATCATCCGGATAAATGCGTCCGAAGGCACCCGAAGGCCTCATGTGAAGCCGGATCATCCGGGCCCCCTCCCGGATCATCCGGACGATGGCCGGATCATCCGGACCCCCATCCGGATCATCCGGGCCTTGCCTGCGTGCAACGTTTCGGGCCGAGGCCCATGTACCCATTCGCCCCCTCACTTACCCCTTCGCCCACTAGACTACAAATAGACATCCTCCTCCCCATTTTTAGGGTTAGCAAATATGATAGCTCATTCTTAGGTGAGCTTTGCTCCTACCTCTTCTCTTGAGAGAGAGAGACTACCACTTCCATGGAGTTCAAGACCTCCATGTGAGAAGATCCCGAGGGATTCAAGACCCCCTTTGTGGGAAGATCCTTCTAGGATTCAAGCCCCCATCTCCTTTGGATTTGGGATGAACTCTACCTTGTATCTTTCTCTTTGTTGTTCATGTACCTTGTGGATCTTGTGTGTTTGATTGTCTAGTGGATGTGTGATTGGACTTGTTCTTGAGTGTTTCCCCTTGTGATTTCTCCCCGTTCTTCCCCGTGTTCGTCGTGTTCTTCGAGGGATCCCACTCCAAACGTGAAAGATCATCACCCTAGGGTTCCACCCTACATCACTTCTCCTAGATGGAGGTCTTGGCCTCCAATGGAGTAGTGGTCTCTCTCTCTCTCTCTCTCTCTCAAGAGTAGAGATAGGTAGGAGCAAATCTCACACACAAATGAGCTATCACTTTGCTAACCATAACTAGGAGGAGGGGGAGGAGTATATATCGTCTTAGCCACGAAGGGGTAAGTGGGGAAGGGATACATGGGCCTTTGGCCCGACTCTGCGCGCAGGCAGGCGCCGGATGTCCGGGCTGGGGGCCGGATGTCCGGGCGTTCGCAGGAGGCCGGATGTCCGGGGCATGGGACGGATGTCCGGGCTGGTCTTGATGCTCTCTGGATAGGGGCGTCGGATTTCCGGGGGAGAGCGCCGGATGTCCGGTGGTTGCCGAGATGCCGGATGTGCGGGCACACAGGCCGGATGTTCGGCCACTGATGCTTTGGCCTTCTGTCGGTGCAGTTCATGGGCGACTGCACAGGCGCTGGATGTCCGGCCTCTGGCCCGGATGTCCGACTGTTGTAGCTTCAACGGCTCCGTCTTCTTCCGTCGTCGCTTCCAGGCTTCCCTCGCGGATGGTGTAGTTGTTCCTTGGCGCTTGCACTCCTCCTCGACATCGTGAAGCTCCGACAATACCTATGCATGCCCACGGAGAAGTTTCAAGTAGTATACCATCCTCGAAGGGGTCAAGTGAGCACGTGTAAAGGAGAAGATTCACCTTTATGTATGAGAAGTAGAGGTCGCACGTGTCACTTGCCAAACGGACTCTTGACATGGTGATGACCGTAGGATGCTCCGCATCAAAAACTCTCAAACAAACCCAAATATCACATCCACTAGAGGGGCATACATGAGATCCACAAGATTACAAGATCAATCCAAGGGGAATAGCACTAGGGTAAAGGTCTTCTCACTAGGTGAGGTCTTGCATCCAGAGAGGATCTTCTCCAAGAGGAGGGCTTGATCTCCAAGAGGAGCTTTGATGTAGGGCGGAACCCTATGGTGACGATCTTTCACGTTTGGAGTGGATCCTACGGGGAATCATGAAGAACACGCAGAAGCACAAAGGGGAAACACGGGGAAAACAAGGCGAATCACGAAACCGACAAGGAATCAATCACACAAGTGCTAGATCACCGAACACCTAAGGTAGCACAAGATTCAAAATCAACAAAGGAAAGATACAAAGGTAGACGTTCTTCTCCGAGAGGAGGTCTTGAATCCACGAGGGGATCTTCCCGTAAAGGGGCCTTGAATCCAAGTGGATCTTCTCCGAAGAGGCCGCGATCTCTCACGAGGAGGAGATCCGATGGATGAGCAAGGCTCTATCTCACAAATGAGCTAAATCAACGCTAACCCTAAAACGTAGGTGGAAGGGGAGTATATACAGTCTAAGGGGCAAAGGGGTACATGGGCCTCGGCCCGGATGCACTGCACGCAGGCAAGGGAGGCCGGATGTCCAGGCGACGGGCCGGATGTCCGGGCCTTCGCGAGGTGTCGGATGTCCGGGCTAGCGGGCCGGATGTCCGGGCTAGAGTGGCCGATTCTTCTGCTCTCTGGATAGCGTGCGCCGGATTTCTGGGCAGGCGCCGGATGTCCGGCGGCTCGGGAAGGCCCGGATGTCCAGGCCTCTGGTCGGATGTCCGGGCTGACGGGGTTCAGCTTCTGGACGCGTTCTGTGATGGGCGCCGGATGTTCGGGCTGTGGCCGGATGTCCGGGCTTGCGAGAAGGGCCGGATGTCCGGGCTGGGGCCGGATGTCCAGAGCCTCTAGCAGCTGGTTCTTCTTCCTTCTACTCTTCCATGCTTGGCCTTTGTCCTTTGATTCTCCATGGTCATCTCGGTTGTACCTGAGTTTAGGCAAGGTCCATGCATGAGGTAGTAGCCATGTCTCACGCGAATGGAAAGGGGAAGCATTTAGGAACGGGTTCACCTTGTGTCCAATGGCGCATAGTCGAGGTCTCATCTTATGTATCCTTGGGGCTGGGAGTAGTCAGAGTGTACATGGGGATGAACGTGGGATGCTTCGCACCATCTCCCCCCCTTGGGAAAGATCCGACCTCGGATCGTGATCCTCATCACCATGGAAACGGTTGTCGTGGACGGACTTGTAGTTGGACGAAGTTGAAGACATGGCGCGATCCAAGTACTCCAAGGTGTCTCCGAAGTGATAGACATGCAAAATGAGCAAACACAAGCGACACTCCAGAAATACAACGTTAGCGCACACAAAGTGTCCATCATGTAATAATGAGTCCATTGGGCAAGATTGTTCATGACAAAGCGCATGAAGCTTATCAAGATAATCTAGAATGATATGCAAAACATTCATGGGAGCAAATGCAATCATTGTGCACACAAATGTGTTATGAATATGAGCAATGCAACCACGATGCAAAACGATGTCATAATGGGATGGTTTATCAAATGAATGAACATGGCAATGGATGCTCAATATGTGGATAGTATCATGCAATTGATGGTCGACAATATGATCATTATGTATGAATATGCCATCAAGGAAGATCACAACAAATTTGCTAAGGAAGTGAACAAGCTCATATATCATGGATGACATGGTAATACACGATGCAACAAGGCAATCATAATGTGAGTCAATCCATGCATAGGGTGCAAACTTGCGGTGAGTACAATATGTCCATCGAGCATGACATGTATGAGCACAATCAACAAATATGGATGTGTCGGTGTACCAATGCTCGATGTCGAGGCAAGAGTGGAGGCTCGAAGGTGCATCCAATAAGTGTGAGCGCTCCTCAATGTGAAGGTCCATAGAGCCAATCTCCAATGTCGCTCCTCCATCCAATAGATGTAACATGTACACAACAAGAAGGAAACAACAATGAAAGAGTGACCTTATAGAGGCAAAGGTGTCCCGTCTTTCGATGAGATGATGGATATCGCGTTGGTGGAAGTCGACTTTGATGATCCGACTACGAACGTGCGAGGACGTCGCGCCTTAGCAATCGCTAAACCAACTCCGAGAGGTTATTGACCACGCCGGAGCATGATCAACCTGACCATGAGGGTCTGTTTCCTGCGAGCAAACGAAGAACAAGCAAGAAACTAAGATTGCAATCTGGATATTGTGAATATAAGATGAAAGCTTTATTGATCAAGGTGGGGTTCTGTGACGCCTTTGTCTGGTCGTTGAACACAAACGAAGTACGCGAAGTTGCAGCTATGGCGAACTTTTAATCTAAACAAAACCCAAATTCTAAACGATGCCCTAAGGGCTGTATATATGGAGGAAGAGGGGGGAATTTCGTGGCCCTTGGTGGAGGGGTCCGAAATCAACCCTATCTCTTGTTTCCCCACACATACGGACTCTAAAAATAGCCTATACTTATGTATTTCGAAATTACATGGGCCTGGCCCAATAAAAAGGTGACGCAGCACCTAAAATAGCCTCGGGACGACATTTATGAAGTGGCATCTTGTATATTTCGTCCAAGGCTTCATGCACCCATTATGGTGGCTTCAAAGTCCTGAAATCATCACTTGTAACTCCGTTCTTGTTTCCCTTGCGCATGCCATCATCTCCATGCTTGTTCTTGCTCCAATGTTCATCCTTCTCCAAGCTAGGCCCTTCATTTGTAAGCAAAACAAATGTATCCAATTTAGGCAGCATCATATTCTCATGAACATTAGAATCATTACCAAGAAACGAAAGTACCTGGTAATGAGGATGACTTTGACGATCCGACTACAAACGTGCACGACGTTGCGCCTTAGCAATCGCTAAACCAACTCCGAGAGGTTATTGACCACGCTGGAGCACAATCAACCTGACCACGAAGGTCTATTTCTGCAAGCAATCGAAGAACAAGCAAGAATATGATAAAAGCAATCTGAATATTGCGAGTATATATGAAGTATTGATAAAGGTGGGGATCCGTAAGCGGTCTTGGTCTGGTCGTTGGACACAAACAAAGTACACGAAGTTGCAATGGCTAACTTTTAACTAAACAAATCCCAAGGAAAAGCTACTAGATGGATCTACTTATATAGGAGCAAGGGGTGGCGGCCAAGGAGGTGGGAGGACGTCCCAAGGCAGCCTAAAACTAAATCTAGGTCGTACAAGGCCAATGGGCCCAAGTGGAGGTGATGTAACACCTTTGGACTTGTAGTTTGACTCGGATTCTGCTGCAGCATCAGATTGTTTCGTCCACAACTCAACGCTCCGGACGAATTTGAAGGTGATTCCAATTGGGTTGGAGAGTACACGAAATCTAGTTTCCAACAAAAAAAGAATCACCCAATTCGGAGTCCGTATGAAAAACTTGTGTGCGTTTTGAGTCAGGTATGTCTGTGCAGTCCGAATCTGAATCCAGAACGTGAGAGACTTGGACTCTATCTTCTCTTGAGCCAAAAGTGACGTGAGAGAACTTTTTGGACAGCAAATAAACATCTCTTTCTTCCTTATCTTCATATGTGGATTGTACAAATGTCCCATACACCTGCAATTAGACAAAACACAAAAGTGTGTGAAGTATTTTTGTTCTGGATAACATAAATAGATTATTGAATAGTTTGCACTAGAAATCACCTGACAAATATGCATATATGCAATATTTTTTGTCATATCCAAGGTAGTCATGTCCTCATCATCCTCCCCTTCTTGAAAATAAAGCCGTCCTCGGCGTTGCTTAATCTGAAATGTGCCTAACAAAAGAGACAAGGTGTACATGTTGTATATGTATATGTCATCCATTTTTACTTCCCTTGATTTTTGCATATATGACACATGAATAGATGAGTAACTTGCATAGTTCATAAAATGTAAAGCCAAAAAATTAGCACAAGAAGTAGAAGGCATGAAAATATTGCAACTCAGTTTGCACATATAAGTGAAGCTCTTATTCATTTCAAAAGATTGACAATGTTCATCATTAAACCATCCCAACATTGGTGAATAAACCTTACTTGCATCAAATTTACATGCTACAACATGCTTAAATAAGCAAACATGCAATAAGTCATTTAACACAGAATCATCACCAAGATTAGAGGTCATATCAAAATGATTAAACATTGGTTCTTTTGCATCAATAGTTAATTCAATGGATGCACTCAAAATTGTTGGTATTTCAGTTGTTTGATCACATGGCAAAGTCAAATTATCAACATAGTCCTCTAAAATAGGTGGTGTGATCAAAGTAGTGGGTAGCTCATCAGATGGTGCATTCAAATTGACAAGGCATTCATCATTCTCATGTAGAGATGGAAGATCAGTACCTTTGTCATTACCTCTTATGATCAACTCAGATGATGTAGCCACTCTCGGGGGCGATGTGTCACATGGTGGAGGTGATGTAGTCCTGACAACAACGGATGTGGTTGTCATAGTATGCCTAGTAGTTGAAGGAACAATCATATCAACTTTTGGAATGTGCACCGTGCGCTTGTTCTCCTCGTGGCCAACACGTCGTTTTATTTCCTGTTCAGCTTTGCAAGCAAGATGAAACAAATGGTCCATAGGATAACACTCTTCATGAATTAGTATCTCTTGAATATCACGGTTTAATCCTCCCCAAAATCTATCCATAAAATCATCTTCACTTTCTTCTAAAGAGGAATGCAACAAGGTAGTTTGTAAATCATCATAATATTTTGTTACAGTTTCACTACCTTGTTTTAAGTGTTGCAACTTCTTAATCATGTCACGAGTATAATAAGCAGGGACGAAAGTATGTCGCATGGCAAGTTTCAAATCATCCCAAGTAGTAGGTATATAATCAGGGTGTAACCGACAATATTCACTCCACCAAACCAAAGCATAACCAGTGAAAGAACCAACCGCAACCTTAACCTTTTTATGTTCATCAAAATTATGGGAAGCAAATATGTTTTTTATGTCGAACTCCCATTCAATATATAAAGCAGGTTTAAAACGGCCATTAAATGGTGGTATAGATACATTAACCTGATCATGTGCATTTGGATGTTTGTGCACCTCTCGTGACGGTTGTGGTATTTGCAAAGGTGGTGGCACGTCTCCCGCGATCGACAAAGCCCATGAATTGACTCTGGATCCTGTCATGATTAGTAGAACAAGAAACAAAACCCAAAAATAATGTTCCTATAACTACTAGGATGTGGTGGTAAAACGCTCATAGTAAAGCAAATATCAATGTCTTACAAGTTCTTACCATGCAGCAGGCGGTGATCGGCAACCAGCGGTGTCAAGTAACTCCGAATATTGAGTAAAGCGATTGCCAGGGGAGCGTACGTATACACGGTGTAGAATTATGTGGAGCTGGGTTGGCTATATATGGTAGCAAAAGATTAGCAATAATCAATTCAAAGATGCAATGTTGAATAAACGCTCAACGACGGTACTGTGCTGGTCCTAGGCTAGACCGGACTAGAGACGCGAGCCTAGAACACTAATGAGGTCACGGCATAGCACAACTAGCATCAATGAAGGATACTAAGTAGCTCTTGACAGCAAGATATAAGTGAAGATCACAACAGCAGTGAAGATAATGAGGTGAAACAACAGCCAAGCAGGATATATCAACAACTTTGTCTCCAACTTTCCTCTGAAAAAGTTTGTGCCGATTTTTTTGTTTTTTTTCTTCTCTCTTTTTTTTCCTCACACTTTTTTTTCTTTCTCTCCTTTTTTTTCTCTGACTTTTTTTTCCTTTTTTTCTCTCTTTTTTTTTCTCTCTTTTTTTCTCCCTCTTTCCAAAACAAACTAGATAAGATGCAGATTGGATCAAGTGAAGATGTGAACGATATCAACTATTATTATGACAATGAATGGTGGGTAGCACGTGGTGGAAATTGATGGATGGGTGGTGGACAGCGGAAGAGATAATGATGCAGCGGTGGCGTGACTAATGTGAATAGAACTCAAAACTCTAAACGAACTAGACACTAAGACCAGCAACTCGACACGACGATGCAATCGATAATTCAACTATGCAATCAATGAAAAGAAAATTGCAAAGGCTCAGACTGGCTTGGACCAAGGATGAATAGATCTAACTCTTTTTTGTGGCTTTTTCTTGGACAATAGGTAAGAAAGTAAATCTAATCTAGGAAAACTGGAAATTCTCACCGAGCAACCTGAAAACTGATACCACTTGATAGAGGCAAAGGGGTCCCGATCTTTCGATGAGATGATAATTATCGATTTGGTGAGGATGACTTTGACGATCCGACTACAAACGTGCACGACGTTGCGCCTTAGCAATCGCTAAACCAACTCCGAGAGGTTATTGACCACGCTGGAGCACAATCAACCTGACCACGAAGGTCTATTTCTGCTAGCAATCGAAGAACAAGCAAGAATATGATAAAAGCAATCTGAATATTGCGAGTATATATGAAGTATTGATAAAGGTGGGGATCCGTAAGCGGTCTTGGTCTGGTCGTTGGACACAAACAAAGTACACGAAGTTGCAATGGCTAACTTTTAACTAAACAAATCTCAAGGAAAAGCTACTAGATGGATCTACTTATATAGGAGCAAGGGGTGGCGGCCAAGGAGGTGGGAGGACGTCCCAAGGCAGCCTAAAACTAAATCTAGGTCGTACAAGGCCAATGGGCCCAAGTGGAGGTGATGTAACACCTTTGGACTTGTAGTTTGACTCGGATTCTGCTGCAGCATCAGATTGTTTCGTCCACAACTCAACGCTCCGGACGAATTTGAAGGTGATTCCAATTGGGTTGGAGAGTACACGAAATCTAGTTTCCAACAAAAAAAGAATCACCCAATTCGGAGTCCGTATGAAAAACTTGTGTGCGTTTTGAGTCAGGTATGTCTGTGCAGTCCGAATCTGAATCCAGAACGTGAGAGACTTGGACTCTATCTTCTCTTGGGCCAAAAGTGACGTGAGAGAACTTTTTGGACAGCAAGTAAACATCTCTTTCTTCCTTATCTTCATATGTGGATTGTACAAATGTCCCATACACCTGCAATTAGACAAAACACAAAAGTGTGTGAAGTATTTTTGTTCTGGATAACATAAATAGATTATTGAATAGTTTGCACTAGAAATCACCTGACAAATATGCATATATGCAATATTTTTTGTCATATCCAAGGTAGTCATGTCCTCATCACTTTGCCTCTATCATTGAGGTGCTGGTGCAGTTGAAGTAGAAGATGCACGTGGTGTCCATGATGAAGGTCGGCCTGCAGAAAAGTTAGTTCGCGCCAATGCTTGTCGATCCTGCACTTCACATTCAGCTTTACTAGCAAGATGGAATAAACGAGTGATATTAGTATACTCCTTATAGTTTAGAATGGTCTGAATCTCTCTATTTAATCCACCCAGAAAACGTGCAAGCATAGCTTCATTCTCCTCAACAATACCACATCGAATCATGCCAGTTTGTAATTCCTGATAATATTCTTCTACAGAATTTTTTCCTTGTCTTAAACGCTGCAATTTTTGAAGCAATTCACGTTGATAATATGGTGGAACCCAACGCGTACGCATAGCAGTTTTCAAAGCAGCCCAAGTAGTTGGAATAGGATATAATCTACAATGTTCAGACCACCAGACACATGCAAAACTAGTGAAAGCACAAACAGCAGCAGTAACCCGTCTCTCCTCGGGATATTGTAAACATGTAAAACGTTGTTCAGTTTCTAACTCCCAAGTAAGATATATATCAGGAACATATCTACCCTCAAATGGTGGAATATTCAATTTCAGTTTAGGAATATGGACATCATCTCGTACCTGAGGTGGTGGTGCAGGCCTACCATTACGAATATATACCTGAGGTCGACCTGCTGGTGGTGGTGCTGGTGGTTGCACGTAGTTCTGATTTTGAGCAACCTCATCCTCGTAATCTCCCACATAATCATCCTCCTCCGCATCAGCAGCAGGAGCCACAGAAGTATCAACAGCAGCACCAACAGTTTGGCCAAACGCAAGAGGAACACGGCTCGCTCGGTGGAGGTCTATTTCGCGACGTGGAGGTAGTCGTTGTTGTTGTTGTCGTTGGAGAGGTGCGTTAGGAGCAGCGGGTGGTGGTGGTGGCAGACGCGCGAGCAATTCATTAAACTTGTTATCGAGCTTTATTTCGAACGTCTTCTCCATGCCCATCTATCTTCTCCATGGCCTCTTCAAATCTGTTTAGCACGTCTTGCACCTGTCCACTCATCATTTGCTGAAATTTATCATGCAAATCCTTATTCGTCATATTCTCCCAGTCAGTCTTGTCGGCTTGTGATCCTGGCATGGTTAGCAGCAATAGAAACACACAAGAATATGATCCTACAGACTACTAACAAGAGGTGGTGGTGGGTGTCACAAATCCGTCAAGCAAATCTCAAATTCTTACCAGTTCTTACCCACCAGCAGGCAGTGATCGGCAACCGTTGTAGTCAAAAACTCTCAAAGCTTGGATAGAGCGATTACCAGGGAGAGTCAAACGCACGACGTAGATGTATGTGGAGCTGGGAAGTGATGAGGACATGACTACCTTGGATATGACCAAAAATATTGCATATATGCATATTTGTCAGGTGATTTCTAGTGCAAACTATTCAATAATCTATTTATGTTATCCAGAACAAAAATACTTCACACACTTTTGTGTTTTGTCTAATTGCAGGTGTATGGGACATTTGTACAATCCACATATGAAGATAAGGAAGAAAGAGGTGTTTATTTACTGTCCAAAAAGTTCTCTCACGTCACTTTTGGCCCAAGAGAAGATAGAGTCCAAGTCTCTCACGTTCTGGATTCAGATTCGGACTGCACAGACATACCTGACTCAAAACGCACACAAGTTTTTCATACGGACTCCGAATTGGGTGATTCATTTTTTGTTGGAAACTAGATTTTGTGTACTCTCCAACCCAATTGGAATCACCATCAAATTCGTCCGGAGCGTTGAGTTGTGGACGAAACAATCTGATGCTGCAGCAGAATCCGAGTCAAACTACAAGTCCAAAGGTGTTACATCACCTCCACTTGGGCCCATTGGCCTTGTACGACCTAGATTTAGTTTTAGGCTGCCTTGGGACGTCCTCCCACCTCCTTGGCCGCCACCCCTTGCTCCTATATAAGTAGATCCATCTAGTAGCTTTTCCTTGGGATTTGTTTAGTTAAAAGTTAGCCATTGCAACTTCGACCAGACTAAGACCGCTTACGGATCCCCACCATTATCAATACTTCATATATATTTGCAATATCCAGATTGCAATCTTAGTTTCTTGCTTGTTCTTCATTTGCTCGCAGGAAACAGACCCTCGTGGTCAGGTTGATCATGCTCCGGCGTGGTCAATAACCTCTCGGAGTTGGTTTAGCGATTGCTAAGGCGCGACGTCCTCGCACGTTCGTAGTCGGATCGTCAAAGTCGACTTCCACCAAAGCGATATCCATCATCTCATCGAAAGACGGGACACCTTTGCCTCTATCAGGAAGGCTTATAATATGGTAGCAAAAAGGGTCAGCAATAATCAATTCAGAGATGCAAAGTTGAATAAACGCTCAACGACGTACTGTGCTGGTCCTAGGCTAGACTGTGCTAGAGGCGCGAGCCTAGAACACCAACAAAATCATGGCGCGGCACGTAAACAAGGGAAAAGCACACTCTGGAAATTTTTTTTCGCTCTTTTTTTTTGCGCTCTTTTTTTTGCGCTGCATTTTTTTTTGCGAAAAATCACTATAATGGCGAGTGTCTCAAAACTCTTCCTAGCTCAAACTGACAGGATGGGCACGAAATTTTTTCGACCAAAATTTTTTTTTTCGACTGCCCGGACCCAAAAACTGGAAACGGGTCAAAAAAAACTTCCTATAATGGCACCTGTCTCAAAACACTCAGAAGCACCTAAAAATAGGATAGCCAGAAATTTTTTCGAAAAATGCGTTTTCGAAAATTTTTGGGCCTAAATGGAGCGTGGTTTCCGGACTCTTTTTTTTTTCGAAACCTACTCCGGCAAGGAAACACGAATCGGAATCTAGATGGATCTCGAAAACAAACCTAATATGACAAGAACTCGGATTGGTGCTGGATATATGGTGGTAGATGGCAGCGGTGGTGGTATATGACAGCTGTGGTGGTATATGGATACGGATTCGAAGCGGTGGCGGATAAGCGGTGGTGGTAGATGGCAGGGGTGATGATGATGGTGCGGCGGCGGCGTGACAACTTATGACCAGAACTCGAAACTCTAAAATACTAGACTCTAAGACCAGCAACTAGACACGACGATGCAACCGCAAATTCAACAAAGCAAAACCCTAAAAAGATTATGCAAAGGCTCAGATTGGTTCGGATATGATGAACTAACCTTAATTTTTTTGTGGCTTTTTCGTGGACTATAGGTATGAAGAACAGACTCGATCTAAACTACGAAAAACTGTAAAATCTCACCGAGCAACCTGGAAATCTGATACCACTTAATAGAGGCAAAGGTGTCCCGTCTTTCGATGAGATGATGGATATCGCTTTGGTGGCAGTCGACTTTGACGATCCGACTACGAACGTGCGAGGACGTCGCGCCTTAGCAATCGCTAAACCAACTCCGAGAGGTTATTGACCACGCCGGAGCATGATCAACCTGACCAAGAGGGTCTGTTTCCTGCGAGCAAACGAAGAACAAGCAAGAAACTGAGATTGCAATCTGGATATTGCGAATATAAGATGAAAGCTTTATTGATCAAGGTGGGGTTCTGTGACGCCTTTGTCTGGTCGTTGAACACAAACGAAGTACGCGAAGTTGCAGCTATGGCGAACTTTTAATCTAAACAAAACCCGAAGTCTAAACGATGCCCTAAGGGCTGTATATATGGAGGAAGAGGGGGGAATTTCGTGGCCCTTGGTGGAGGGGTCCGAAATCAACCCTATCTCTTGTTTCTCCACACATACGGACTCTAAAAATAGCCTATACTTATGTATTTCGAAATTACAAGGGCCTGGCCCAATAATAAGGTGACGCAGCACCTAAAATAGCCTCGGGACGAAATTTATGAAGTGGCATCTTGTATATTTCGTCCAAGGCTTCATGCACCCATTATGGTGGCTTCAAAGTCCTGAAATCATCACTTGTAACTCCGTTCTTGTTCCCCTTGCGCATGCCATCATCTCCATGCTTGTTCTTGCTCCAATGTTCATCCTTCTCCAAGCTAGGCCCTTCATTTGTAAGCAAAACAAATGTATCCAATTTAGGCAGCATCATATTCTCATGAACATTAGAATCATTACCAAGAAACGAAAGTACCTGGTAATTTAGTTGGCGTGCACGAGCTCTAGTAATTGGTCCAGTATGTATAGCAGCAGGGGCTGTGGGTGTAACAATTGTATTGATGTCCTCATCAGTTTTGAATGCTGTTTTCCATTCATCCCCCAATTTCATACGAATTTGATGGTATCCACTACGCAAATCAACTTTGGAGAATATTGTAGAGCCACTCAATTCATCAAGCATATCATCTAGCCTAGGAATAGGATGACGATAACGAATAGTAATATTATTAATGCCTCTACAATCAACACACATACGTGATGTACCATCCTTTTTCGGCACTAGAATAATAGGAACAGCACAAGGACTAAGGGATTCGCGTATATAACCTTTGTCGAGAAGCTCTTGTACTTGACGCATAATCTCCTTCGTCTCCTCTGGATTGGTACGGTATGGTGCACGGTTTGGCAGTGAAGCACCGGGAATTAAGTCAATCTGATGCTCAATCCCTCGAATAGGCGGTAATCCCGGTGGCACGTCTTGTGGAAAGACGTCAGCGAACTCCTGCAAAATGTTAGTGACAGCAGGAGGCAAAAAGGAAGGCACGTCCTCGAATGAAAATAATGCCTCTTTGCACACAAAAGCATAGCAAACAGATTTGCTGAAATCTAGCTCATCAATATCAGATTTGGTGGCAAATAAACATGCACTTTTCAATTTAATTTGAAAAGCAACACTAGATGGTTTATTATTAGGCTTCATTTGTTGATTAAATTCTTTTGCCACAATCTGATTTTCACTCTTATTCTTCTCCTGTTTTTCTTTGTTAGCTCTATTAATATCATCTTTCAAAATAGAATCAGGAGTCATAGGAAGCAAAGTAATATTTTTATCCTTATGAACAAGAGTATACTGATAGTTTCTACCATGGTGTACAGAATTTTTATCAAATTGCCATGGTCTACCAAGTAATAAGGAACATGCTTGCATAGGTACCACATCACAATCAACATAATCAGCATATGTAGAGATACTAAAATGCACACGAATAGTACGTGTTACCTTAACCTTGCCGCTGTTGTTGAACCATTGGATGTAGTAAGGATGTGGATGTGGTCTTGTGGTGAGAGAAAGCTTCTACACCATCTCCATGCTAGCCAAGTTGTTGCAGCTCCCTCCATCTATGATGACGCGCACAGAACGTTCTTTCACAACTCCCTTGGTATGGAACAAATTGTGCCTCTGATTTTGCTCAGCTTGTGTGACCTGCACACTCAAAACACGTTGAGCAACTAAACATTCATACCTGTCAGCGTCTTCAGGAGCCATGTATTGCGTCTCATGATCAGAATCATCTCCACCATGTTCTTCACGTGTAATAAGAGCCAAAGTCTCCTCATCATAGTCACTAGCGGACTCATATCCACCATCCGCGGTAGCAATCATCACACGCAGAGATTTGCATTCTCTCGCATAATGACCTCCTCCCTTACAACGACGACAAATAATATCACTTGTGTGCCCTGTTGATGCCATGGAAGAAGAAGAACTCTGTGCAGGCCCAGCAGGTGCGCTCTTGGCAGATAATGGTGGTTGTGCCTGTTTTCTTGTATCGCGACTGGAGGAGGCACCTGATTGAGGTGCTGGTGCAGTTGAAGTAGAAGATGCACACGGTGTCCATGATGAAGGTCGGCCTGCAGAAAAGTTAGTTCGCGCCAATGCTTGTCGATCCTACACTTCACGTTCAGCTTTACAAGCAAGATGGGATAAACGAGTGATATTAGTATACTCCTTATAGTCTAGAATGGTCTGAATCTCTCTATTTAATCCACCCAGAAAACGTGCAAGCATAGCTTCATTCTCCTCAACAATACCACATCTAATCATGCCAGTTTGTAATTCCTGATAATATTCTTCTACAGAATTTTTTCCTTGTCTTAAGCGCTGTAATTTTTGAAGCAATTCACGTTGATAATATGGTGGAACCCAACGAGTACGCATAGCAGTTTTCAAAGCAGCCCATGTAGTTGGAATAGGATATAATCTACAATGTTCAGACCACCATACACATGCAAAACTAGTGAAAGCACAAACAGCAGCGGCAACCCATCTCTCCTTGGGATATTGTAAACATGTAAATCGTTGTTCAGTTTCTAACTCCCAAGTAAGATATATATCAGGAACATATCTACCCTCGAAAGGTGGAATATTCAATTTCAGTTTAGGAAAATGGTCATGATCTCGTACCTGAGGGAAAGCCCTACCATTGTGATTATTTGCATGTGGACGACCTGGTGGTTGTGGTGCAGGTGGTTGCACGTAGTTCTGATTTTGAGCAACCTCATTCTCGTAATCTCCCACATAATCATCCTCCTCCGCATCAGCAGCAGGAGCCATAGAAGTATCAACAGCAGCACCAACAGTTTGGCCAAACGCAAGAGGAACACGACTCGCTCGGCGGAGGTCTGTTTCGCGACGTGGAGGTAGTCGTTGTTGTTGTTGGAGAGGTGCGTTAGGTGTAGCGGGTGGTGGTGGTGGAAGACGCGCGAGCAATTCATTAAACTTGTTATCGAGCTTTGTTTCGAACGTCTTCTCCATGCCATCTATCTTCTCCATGGCCTATTCAAATCTGTTTAGCACATCTTGCACCTGTCCACTCATCATTTGCTGAAATTTATCATGCAAATCCTTATTCGTCATGTTCTCCCAGTCAGTCTTGTCGGCTTGTGATCCTGGCATGGTTAGCAGCAATAGAAACACACAAGAATATGATCCTACAGACTACTAACAAGAGGTGGTGGTGGGTGTCACAAATCCGTCAAGCAAATCTCAAATTCTTACCAGTTCTTACCCAGCAGTAGGCGGTGATCGGCAACCGTTGTAGTCAAAAACTCTCAAAGCTTGGATAGAGCGATTACCAGGGAGAGTCAAACGCACGACGTAGATGTATGTGGAGCTGGGAAGGCTTATAATATGGTAGCAAAAAGGGTCAGCAATAATCAATTCAAAGATGCAAAGTTGAATAAACGCTCAACGATGGTACTATGCTGGTCCTAGGCTAGACTGTGCTAGAGACGCGAGCCTAGAACACCAACAAAATCATGGCGCGGCACGTAAACAAGGGAAAAGCACACTCTGGATTTTTTTTTCGCTCTTTTTTTTTGCACTGCTTTTCCCTTGTTTACGTGCCGCGCCGTGATTTTGTTAGTGTTCTAGGCTC
>NC_041391.1:312712850-312798329 GCF_002162155.2 Triticum dicoccoides
CATTATCTGCCAAGAGCGCACCTGCGGGGCCTGCACAGCGTTCTTCTTCTTCCATGACATCAACAGGGCACACAAGTGATATTATTTGTCGTCGTTGTAAGGGAGGAGGTCATTATGCGAGAGAATGCAAATCTCCGCGTGTGATGATTGCTACCGCGGATGGTGGATATGAGTCCGCTAGTGACTATGATGAGGAGACTTTGGCTCTTATTACACGTGAAGAACATGGTGGAGATGATTCTGATCATGAGACGCAATACATGGCTCCTGAAGACGCTGACAGGTATGAATGTTTAGTTGCTCAACGTGTTTTGAGTGTGCAGGTCACACAAGCTGAGCAAAATCAGAGGCACAATTTGTTCCATACCAAGGGAGTTGTGAAGGAACGTTCTGTGCGCGTCATCATAGACGGAGGGAGCTGCAACAACTTGGTTAGCATGGAGATGGTGGAGAAGCTTTCTCTCACCACAAGACCACATCCACATCCTTACTACATCCAATGGTTCAACAATAGCGGCAAGGTTAAGGTAACACGTACTGTTCGTGTGCATTTTAGTATCTCTACATATGCTGATTATGTTGATTGTGATGTGGTACCTATGCAAGCATGTTCCTTATTACTTGGTAGACCATGGCAATTTGATAAAAATTCTGTACACCATGGTAGAAACAATCACTATACTCTTGTTCATAAGGATAAAAATATTACTTTGCTTCCTATGACTCCTGATTCCATTTTGAAAGATGATATTAATAGAGCTAATAAAGCAAAACAGGAGACGAATAAGAGTGAAAATCAGATTGTGGCAAAAGAATTTGAGCAACAAATGAAGCCTAATAATAAACCATCTAGTGTTGCTTCTGAAATTAAATTGAAAAGTGCATGTTTATTTGCCACCAAATCTGATATTGATGAGCTAGATTTCAGCAAATCTGTTTGCTATGCTTTTGTGTGCAAAGAGGCATTATTTTCATTCGAGGACGTGCCTTCCTCTTTGCATCCTGCTGTCACTAACATTTTGCAGTAGTTCGCTGACGTCTTTCCACAAGACGTGCCACCGGGATTACCGCCTATTCGAGGGATTGAGTATCAAATTGACTTAATTCCCGGTGCTTCACTGCCAAACCGTGCACCATACCGTACCAATCCAGAGGAGACGAAGGAGATTATGCGTCAAGTACAAGAGCTGCTCGACAAAGGTTATATACGCGAATCCCTTAGTCCTTGTGCTGTTCCTATTATTCTAGTGCCGAAAAAGGATGGTACATCACGTATGTGTGTTGATTGTAGAGGCATTAATAATATTACTATTCGTTATCGTCATCCTATTCTTAGGCTAGATGATATGCTTGATGAATTGAGTGGCTCTACAATATTCTCCAAAGTTGATTTGCGTAGTGGATACCATCAAATTCGTATGAAATTGGGAGATGAATGGAAAACAACATTTAAAACTAAGTTTGGATTATATGAGTGGTTAGTCATGCCTTTTGGGTTAACTAATGCGCCTAGTACTTTCATGAGACTAATGAACGAAGTTTTACGTGCTTTCATTGGACGATTTGTGGTAGTCTATTTTGATGATATACTGATTTATAGCAGATCTTTGGAAGAACATTTGGAACATTTACGTGCTGTTTTTATTGTTCTACGTGATGCACGTTTGTTTGGTAACCTTGGGAAGTGCACCTTTTGCACCGACCGAGTATCTTTTCTTGGCTATGTTGTTACTCCACAGGGAATTGAAGTTGACAAAGCCAAGATTGAAGCTATTGAGAGTTGGCCGCAGCCCAAAACGGTCACACAAGTGAGGAGTTTTCTTGGCCTCGCTGGATTCTATAGGCGTTTTGTGAGAGATTTCAGCACCATTGCTGCACCTCTCAACGAGCTTACAAAGAAGGATGTGCCTTTTGTTTGGGGTACCGCACAGGAAGAAGCCTTCACGGTATTGAAAGATAAGTTGACACATGCTCCTTTACTCCAACTTCCTGATTTTAATAAGACTTTTGAGCTTGAATGTGATGCTAGTGGAATTGGATTAGGAGGTGTGTTATTACAAGATGGCAAACCTGTTGCATACTTTTCTGAAAAATTGAGTGGGCCTAGTCTGAATTATTCTACTTATGATAAAGAATTATATGCTCTTGTTTGGACTTTAGAAACATGGCAACATTACTTATGGCCCAAAGAGTTTGTTATACATTCTGATCATGAATCTTTGAAACATATTAAAAGTCAAGCTAAACTGAATCGTAGACATGCTAAATGGGTTGAATTCATTGAGACTTTCCCTTATGTCATTAAACACAAGAAGGGAAAAGAAAATGTTATTGCTGATGCATTGTCTCGTCGCTATACTATGCTTTCACAACTTGACTTCAAAATATTTGGTTTGGAGACCATCAAAGATCAATATGTGCATGATGCTGATTTTAAAGATGTAATGCAGAATTGTAAAGAAGGAAGAATGTGGAACAAGTTTGTCGTTAACGATGGATTTGTGTT
Source organism: Triticum dicoccoides (assembly GCF_002162155.2). NCBI lineage: Eukaryota > Viridiplantae > Streptophyta > Magnoliopsida > Poales > Poaceae > Triticum > Triticum dicoccoides. The sequence goes on from NC_041391.1 coordinate 312,715,357, forward strand.
TCGTGCTAACAAGCTATGCATTCCAGCTAGCTCCGTTCGTCTTTTGTTGTTGCAGGAGGCGCATGGAGGAGGATTAATGGGACACTTTGGCGTGAAGAAGACGGAGGACGTACTTGCTACACATTCTTTTGGCCAAAGATGAGACGGGATGTTGAGCGTTTTATTGCTCGATGCACTACATGTCAAAAAGCTAAGTCACGACTCAATCCTCATGGTTTATATATGCCTTTGCCTGTACCTAGTGTTCCTTGGGAGGATATATCTATGGACTTTGTTTTAGGTTTACCTCGAACAAAGAAGGGGAGGGATAGCATATTTGTTGTCGTGGATAGATTCTCGAAAATGGCCCACTTTATACCATGTCATAAAAGCGATGATGCTGTTAATGTTGCTGATTTGTTCTTTCGTGAAATTATTCGCTTGCATGGTGTGCCAAATACTATTGTTTCAGATCGTGATACTAAATTTCTTAGCCACTTTTGGAGATGTTTATGGGCTAAGTTGGGGACTAAACTGCTTTTTAGTACTACTTGTCACCCCCAAACTGATGGACAAACTGAAGTAGTCAATAGAACGTTGTCTACTATGCTTAGGGCTGTTTTGAAGAATAATAAGAAAATGTGGGAGGAATGCTTGCCTCATATTGAATTTGCTTATAATCGTTCATTGCATTCTACTACTAAGATGTGCCCTTTTGAAGTTGTGTATGGTTTCCTACCTCGTTAATAGATGCGAGGGTGTCCCGATCTTTCGATGAGATGATAACTATCGATTTGGTGGAGACGACTTTGACGATCCGACTACAAACGTGCACGACGTTGCGCCTTAGCAATCGCTAAACCAACTCCGAGAGGTTACTGACGATGCCGGAAGCACGGTCAGCCTGACCACGAAGGTGTATTCCTGCAAGCAATCGAAGAACGAGCAAGAATATGATAAAGCAATCTGAATATTGCGAATATATATGACGTATTGATAATGGTGGGGATCCGTAAGCGGTCTTGGTCTGGTCGTTGGACACAAACGAAGTACACGAAGTTGCAATGGCTAACTTTTAACTAAACAAATCCCAAGGAAAATCTACTAGATGGATCTACTTATATAGGAGCAAGGGGTGGCGGCCAAGGAGGTGGGAGGACGTCCCAAGGCAGCCTAAAACTAAATCTAGGTCGTACAAGGCTAATGGGCCCAAGTGGAGGTGATGTAACACCTTTGGACTTGTAGTTTGACTCGGATTCTGCTGCAGCATCAGATTGTTTCGTCCACAACTCAATGCTCCGGATGAATTTGAAGGTGATTCCAATTGGGTTGGAAAGTGCACGAAATTTAGTTTCCAACAAAAAAAGAATCACCCAATTCGGAGTCCGTATGAAAAACTTGTGTGCGTTTTGAGTCAGGTATGTCTGTGCAGTCCGAATCTGAATCCAGAACGTGAGAGACTTGGACTCTTTCTTCTCTTGGGCCAAAAGTGACGTGAGAGAACTTTTTGGACAGCAAATAAACATCTCTTTCTTCCTTATCTTCATATGTGGATTGTACAAATGTCCCATACACCTGCAATTAGACAAAACACAAAAGTGTGTGAAGTATTTTTGTTCTGGATAACATAAATAGATTATTAAATAGTTTGCACTAGAAATCACCTGACAAATATGCATATATGCAATATTTTTGGTCATATCCAAGGTAGTCATGTCCTCATCACTCGTGCACCTATTGATTTGTTGCCTCTTCCATCATCGGAGAAGGTTAATTTTGATGCTAAACAACGTGCTGAATTGATTTTAAAAATGCATGAGTTAACTAAGGAAAACATTGAGCGTATGAATGCTAAATATAAACTTGCTGGAGATAAGGGTAGAAAACATGTTGTGTTTGCACCTGGAGATCTTGTTTGGTTACATTTGCGTAAGGATAGATTTCCTGATTTGCGCAAATCAAAGCTAATGCCACGTGCTGATGGTCCCTTTAAGGTGTTAGAGAAAATAAATGATAATGCATATAAACTTGAGCTGCCTGCAGATTTTGGGGTTAGTCCCACTTTTAACATTGCAGATTTGAAGCCTTATTTGGGTGAGGAAGATGGACTTCCGTCGAGGACGACTTCATTTGAAGAAGGGGAGGATGATGAGGACATCAATACAATTGTTACACCCACAGCCCCTGCTGCTATACATACTGGACCAATTACTAGAGCTCGTGCACGCCAACTAAATTACCAGGTACTTTCGTTTCTTGGTAATGATTCTAATGTTCATGAGAATATGATGCTGCCTAAATTGGATACATTTGTTTTGCTTACAAATGAAGGGCCTAGCTTGGAGAAGGATGAACATTGGAGCAAGAACAAGCATGGAGATAATGGCATGCGCAAGGGGAACAAGAATGGAGTTACAAGTGATGATTTCAGGACTTTGAAGCCACCATAATGGGTGCATGAAGCCTTGGACGAAATATACAAGATGCCACTTCATAAATTTCGTCCCGAGGCTATTTTAGGTGCTGCGTCACCTTATTATTGGGCCAGGCCCATGTAATTTCGAAATACATAAGTATAGGCTATTTTTAGAGTCCGTATGTGTGGGGAAACAAGAGATAGGGTTGATTTCGGACTCCTCCACCAAGGGCCACGAAATTCCCCCCTCTTCCTCCATATATACAGCCCTTAGGGCATCGTTTAGACTTTGGGTTTTGTTTAGATTAAAAGTTCGCCATAGCTGCAACTTCGCGTACTTCGTTTGTGTTCAACGACCAGACAAAGGCGTCACAGAACCCCACCTTGATCAATAAAGCTTTCATCTTATATTCGCAATATCCAGATTGCAATCTTATTTTCTTGCTTGTTCTTCGTTTGCTCGCAGGAAACAGACCCTCGTGGTCAGGTTGATCGTGCTCCGGCATGGTCAATAACCTCTCGGAGTTGGTTTAGCGATTGCTAAGGCGCGACGTCCTCGCACGTTCGTAGTCGGATCGTCAAAGTCGACTTCCACCAAAGCGAAATCCACCATCTCATCGAAAGACGGGACACCTTTGCCTCTATCATGCAGAATTGTAAAGAAGGAAGAATGTGGAACAAGTTCGTCGTTGACGATGGATTTGTGTTTCGTGCTAACAAGCTATGCATTCCAGCTAGCTCCGTTCGTTTTTGTTGTTGCAGGAGGCGCATGGAGGAGGATTAATGGGACACTTTGGCGTGAAGAAGACGGAGGACATACTTGCTACACATTTCTTTTGGCCAAAGATGAGACGGGATGTTGAGCGTTTTATTGCTCGATGCACTACATGTCAAAAAGCTAAGTCACGACTCAATCCTCATGGTTTATATATGCCTTTGCCTGTACCTAGTGTTCCTTGGGAGGATATATCTATGGACTTTGTTTTAGGTTTACCTCGAACAAAGAAGGGGAGGGATAGCATATTTGTTGTCGTGGATAGATTCTCGAAAATGGCACACTTTATACCATGTCATAAAAGCGATGATGCTGTTAATGTTGCTGATTTGTTCTTTCGTGAAATTATTCGCTTGCATGGTGTGCCAAATACTATTGTTTTAGATCATGATACTAAATTTCTTAGCCACTTTTGGAGATGTTTATGGGCTAAGTTGGGGACTAAACTGCTTTTTAGTACTACTTGTCACCCCCAAACTGATGGACAAACTGAAGTAGTCAATAGAACGTTGTCTACTATGCTTAGGGCTGTTTTGAAGAATAATAAGAAAATGTGGGAGGAATGCTTGCCTCATATTGAATTTGCTTATAATCGTTCATTGCATTCTACTACTAAGATGTGCCCTTTTGAAGTTGTGTATGGTTTCCTACCTCGTGCACCTATTGATTTGTTGCCTCTTCCATCTTCGGAGAAGGTTAATTTTGATGCTAAACAACGTGCTGAATTGATTTTAAAAATGCATGAGTTAACTAAGGAAAACATTGAGCGTATGAATGCTAAATATAAACTTGCTGGAGATAAGGGTAGAAAACATGTTGTGTTTGCACCAGGAGATCTTGTTTGGTTACATTTGCGTAAGGATAGATTTCCTGATTTGCGCAAATCAAAGCTAATGCCACGTGCTGATGGTCCCTTTAAGGTGTTAGAGAAAATAAATGATAATGCATATAAACTTGAGCTGCCTGCAGATTTTGGGGTTAGTCCCACCTTTAACATTGCAGATTTGAAGCCTTATTTGGGTGAGGAAGATGAACTTCCGTCGAGGACGACTTCATTTCAAGAAGGGGAGGATGATGAGGACATCAATACAATTGTTACACCCACAGCCCCTGCTGCTATACATACTGGACCAATTACTAGAGCTCGTGCACGCCAACTAAATTACCAGGTACTTTCGTTTCTTGGTAATGATTCTAATGTTCATGAGATTATGATGTTGCCTAAATTGGATACATTTGTTTTGCTTACAAATGAAGGGCCTAGCTTGGAGAAGGATGAACATTGGAGCAAGAACAAGCATGGAGATGATGGCATGCGCAAGGGGAACAAGAACGGAGTTACAAGTGATGATTTCAGGACTTTGAAGCCACCATAATGGGTGCATGAAGCCTTGGACGAAATATACAAGATGCCACTTCATAAATTTCGTCCCGAGGCTATTTTAGGTGCTGCATCACCTTATTATTGGGCCAGGCCCATGTAATTTCGAAATACATAAGTATAGGCTATTTTTAGAGTCCGTATGTGTGGGGAAACAAGAGATAGGGTTGATTTCGGACCCCTCCACCAAGGGCCACGAAATTCCCCCCTCTTCCTCCATATATACAGCCCTTAGGGCATCGTTTAGACTTTGGGTTTTGTTTAGATTAAAAGTTCGCCATAGCTGCAACTTCGTGTACTTCGTTTGTGTTCAACGACCAGACAAAGGCGTCACAGAACCCCACATTGATCAATAAAGCTTTCATCTTATATTCGCAATATCCAGATTGCAATCTCAGTTTCTTGCTTGTTCTTCGTTTGCTCGCAGGAAACAGACCCTCGTGGTCAGGTTGATCGTGCTCCGGCGTGGTCAATAACCTCTCGGAGTTGGTTTAGCGATTGCTAAGGCGCGACGTCCTTGCACGTTCGTAGTCGGATCGTCAAAGTCGACTTCCACCAAAGTGATATCCATCATCTCATCGAAAGACGGGACACCTTTGCCTCTATCAAGTTTTCTTGGCCTCGCTGGATTCTATAGGCGTTTTGTGAGAGATTTCAGCACCATTGCTGCACCTCTCAATGAGCTTACAAAGAAAGATGTGCCTTTTCTTTGGGGTACCGCACAGGAAGAAGCCTTCACGGTATTGAAAGATAAGTTGACACATGCTCCTTTACTCCAACTTCCTGATTTTAATAAGACTTTTGAGCTTGAATGTGATGCTAGTGGAATTGGATTAGGAGGTGTGTTATTACAAGATGGCAAACCTGATGCATACTTTTCTGAAAAATTGAGTGGGCCTAGTCTGAATTATTCTACTTATGATAAAGAATTATATGCTCTTGTTCGGACCTTAGAAACATGGCAACATTATTTATGGCCCAAAGAATTTGTTATACATTCTGATCATGAATCTTTGAAACATATTAAAAGTCAAGCTAAACTGAATCGTAGACATGCTAAATGGGTTGAATTCATTGAGACTTTCCCTTATGTCATTAAACACAAGAAGGGAAACGAAAATGTTATTGCTGATGCATTGTCTCGTCGCTATACTATGCTTTCACAACTTGACTTCAAAATATTTGGTTTGGAGACCATCAAAGATCAATATGTGCATGATGCTGATTTTAAAGATGTAATGCAGAATTGTAAAGAAGGAAGAATGTGGAACAAGTTTGTTGTTAACGATGGATTTGTGTTTCGTGCTAACAAGCTATGCATTCCAGCTAGCTCCGTTCGTCTTTTGTTGTTGCAGGAGGCGCATGGAGGAGGATTAATGGGACACTTTGGCGTGAAGAAGACGGAGGACGTACTTGCTACACATTTCTTTTGGCCAAAGATGAGACGGGATGTTGAGCGTTTTATTGCTCGCTGCACTACATGTCAAAAAGCTAAGTCACGACTCAATCCTCATGGTTTATATATGCCTTTGCCTGTACCTAGTGTTCCTTGGGAGGATATATCTATGGACTTTGTTTTAGGTTTACCTCGAACAAAGAAGGGGAGGGATAGCATATTTGTTGTCGTGGTTAGATTTTCGAAAATGGCACACTTTATACCATGTCATAAAAGCGATGATGCTGTTAATGTTGCTGGTTTGTTCTTTCGTGAAATTATTCGCTTGCATGGTGTGCCAAATACTATTGTTTCAGATCGTGATACTAAATTTCTTAGCCACTTTTGGAGATGTTTATGGGCTAAGTTGGGGACTAAATTGCTTTTTAGTACTACTTGTCACCCCCAAACTGATGGACAAACTGAAGTAGTCAATAGAACGTTGTCTACTATGCTTAGGGCTGTTTTGAAGAATAATAAGAAAATGTGGGAGGAATGCTTGCCTCATATTGAATTTGCTTATAATCGTTCATTGCATTCTACTACTAAGATGTGCCCTTTTGAAGTTGTGTATGGTTTCCTACCTCGTGCACCTATTGATTTGTTGCCTCTTCCATCTTCGGAGAAGGTTAATTTTGATGCTAAACAACGTGCTGAATTGATTTTAAAAATGCATGAGTTAACTAAGGAAAACATTGAGCGTATGAATGCTAAATATAAACTTGCTGGAGATAAGGGTAGAAAACATGTTGTGTTTGCACCTGGAGATCTTGTTTGGTTACATTGGCGTAAGGATAGATTTCCTGATTTGCACAAATCAAAGCTAATGCCACGTGCTGATGGTCCCTTTAAGGTGTTAGAGAAAATAAATGATAATGCATATAAACTTGAGCTGCCTACAGATTTTGGGGTTAGTCCCACTTTTAACATTGCAGATTTAAAGCCTTATTTGGGTGAGGAAGATGAGTTTTCGTCGAGGACGACTTCATTTCAAGAAGGGGAGGATGATGAGGACATCAATACCATTGTTACACCCACAGCCCCTACTGCTACATATACGGGACCAATTACTAGAGCTCGCGCACGCCAATTAAATTATCAGGTACTTTCGTTTCTTGGTAATGATTCTAATGTTCATGAGAATATGATGCTGCCTAAATTGGATACATTTGTTTTGCTTACAAATGAAGGGCCTAGCTTGGAGAAGGATGAACATTGGAGCAAGAACAAGCATGGAGATGATGCCATGCGCAAGGGGAACAAGAACGGAGTTACAAGTGATGATTTCAGGACTTTGAAGCCACCATAATGGGTGCATGAAGCCATGGACGAAATATACAAGATGCCACTTCATAAATTTCGTCCCGAGGCTATTATAGGTGCTGCGTCACCTTTTTATTGGGCCAGGCCCATGTAATTTCGAAATACATAAGTATAGGCTATTTATAGAGTTCGTATGTGTGGGGAAACAAGAGATAGGGTTGATTTCGGACCCCTCCACCAAGGGCCACGAAATTCCCCCTCTCTTCCTCCATATATACAGCCCTTAGGGCACCGTTTAGACTTTGGGTTTTGTTTAGATTAAAAGTTCGCCATAGCTGCAACTTCGCGTACTTCGTTTGTGTTCAACGACCAGACAAAGGCGTCACAGAACCCCACCTTGATCAATAAAGCTTTCATCTTATATTCGCAATATCCAGATTGCAATCTTAGTTTCTTGCTTGTTCTTCGTTTGCTCGCAGGAAACAGACCCTCGTGGTCAGGTTGATCGTGCTCCGGCGTGGTCAATAACCTCTAGGAGTTGGTTTAGCGATTGCTAAGGCGCGACGTCCTCACACGTTCGTAGTCGGATCGTCAAAGTCGACTTCCACCAAAGTGATATCCATCATCTCATCGAAAGACGGGACACCTTTGCCTCTATCATTTTTGCTACCATATTATAAGCCTTCCCAGCTCCACATACATCTACGTCGTGCGTTTGACTTTTCCTGGTAATCGCTCTATCCAAGCTTTGAGAAGTTTTGACTACAACGGTTGCCGATCACCACCTGCTGCTGGGTAAGAACTGGTAAGAATTTGAGGTTTGCTTGACGGGTTTGTGATAGACCTCCACAACTTCTTAGTAGTCTGTAGGATCATATTCTTGTGTGTTTCTATTGCTGCTAACCATGCCAGGATCACAAGCCGACGAGATTGACTGGGAGAACTTATCGAACAAGGAGCTTCATGATAAGTTTCAGCAAATGATGACTGAACAGGTGCAAGATGTGCTGAACAATTTTGAAGAGGCCATGGAGAAGATTACTGGCCTTGAGAAGACGTTCGAAACAAAGCTCGATAACAGATTTAATGAACTGCTTGCGCGTCTTCCACCACCGGCTGCACCTGTCGCACCTCTGCAACAACAACAGCTACGCCCCCTTCCGAATCAGTATGGACGAGCACAGCGTGTTCCTATTGAGCCAGGAGAAAATTCTGGTGCCGCTGCTACTGCTGTTGGTGCTTCTTTGGCTCCTGCTACTGCTGCTGCTGGTACCCAGGAGGATGATGATTATGTGGGAGATTATGAGGATGAGGTTGATCAAAATCCGAACTACGTGCAGCCACCAGCACCACCACCACCAGGTCGACCTCAGGTATATATTCGTAATGGTAGGCCTGCACCACCACCTCAGGTACGAGATGATGTCCATATTCCTACACTGAAATTGAATATTCCACCATTTGAGGGTAGATATGTTCCTGATATATATCTTACATGGGAGTTAGAAACTGAACAACGTTTTACATGTTTACAATATCCCGAGGAGAGACGGGTTGCTGCTGCTGTTTGTGCTTTCACTAGTTTTGCATGTGTCTGGTGGTCTGAACATTGTAGATTATATCCTATTCCAACTACTTGGGCTGCTTTGAAAACCGCTATGCGTACGCGTTGGGTTCCACCATATTATCAACGTGAATTGCTTCAAAAATTGCAGCGTTTAAGACAAGGAAAAAATTCTGTAGAAGAATATTATCAGGAATTACAAACTGGCATGATTCGATGTGGTATTATTGAGGAGAATGAAGCTATGCTTGCACGTTTTCTAGGTGGATTAAATAGAGAGATTCAGACCATTCTAGACTATAAGGAGTATACTAATATCACTCGTTTATTCCATCTTGCTTGTAAAGCTGAACGTGATGTGCAGGATCGACAAGCATTGGCGCGAACTAACTTTTCTGCAGGCCAACCTTCCTCATGGACGCCGCGTGCATCTTCTACTTCAACTGCACCAGCACCTCAATCAGGTGCCTCCTACAGCCGTGATACAAGAAAACAGGAACAACCACCATTATCTGCCAAGAGCGCACCTGCCGGGCCTGCACAGAGTTCTTCTTCTTCCAGGGCATCAACAGGGCACACAAGTGATATTATTTGTCGTCGTTGTAAGGGAGGAGGTCATTATGTGAGAGAATGCAAATCTCCGCGTGTGATGATTGCTACCGCGGATGGTGGATATGAGTCCGCTAGTGACTATGATGAGGAGACATTGGATCTTATTACACGTGAAGAACATGGTTGAGATGATTCTGATCATGAGACGCAATACATGGCTCCTGAAGACGCTGACAGGTATGAATGTTTAGTTGCTCAACGTGTTTTGAGTGTGCAGGTCACACAAGCTGAGCAAAATCAGAGGCACAATTTGTTCCATACCAAGGGAGTTGTGAAGGAACGTTCTGTGCGCGTCATCATAGACGGAGGGAGCTGCAACAACTTGGCTAGCATGGAGATGGTGGAGAAGCTTTCTCTCACCACAAGACCACATCCACATCCTTACTACATCCAATGGTTCAACAACAGCGGCAAGGTTAAGGTAACACGTACTGTTCGTGTGCATTTTAGTATCTCTACATATGCTGATTATGTTGATTGTGATGTGGTACCTATCCAAGCATGTTCCTTATTACTTGGTAGACCATGGCAATTTGATAAAAATTCTGCACACCATGGTAGAAACAATCACTATACTCTTGTTCATAAGGATAAAAATATTACTTTGCTTCCTATGACTCCTGATTCCATTTTGAAAGATGATGTTAATAGAGCTAATAAAGCAAAACAGGAGAAGAATAAGAGTGAAAATCAGATTGTGGCAAAAGAATTTGAGCAACAAATGAAGCCTAATAATAAACCATCTAGTGTTGCTTCTGAAATTAAATTGAAAAGTGCATGTTTATTTGCCACCAAATCTGATATTGATGAGCTAGATTTCAGCAAATCTGTTTGCTATGCTTTTGTGTGCAAAGAGGCATTATTTTCATTCGAGGACGTGCCTTCCTCTTTGCCTCCTGCTGTCACTAACATTTTGCAGGAGTTCGCTAACGTTTTTCCACAAGACGTGCCACCGGGATTACCGCCTATTCGAGGGATTGAGCATCAGATTGACTTAATTCCCGGTGCTTCACTGCCAAACCGTGCACCATACCGTACCAATCCAGAGGAGACGAAGGAGATTACGCGTCAAGTACAAGAGCTTCTCGACAAAGGTTATATACGCGAATCCCTTAGTCCTTGTGCTGTTCCTATTATTCTAGTGCCGAAAAAGGATGGTACATCACGTATGTGTGTTGATTGTAGAGGCATTAATAATATTACTATTCGTTATCGTCATCCTATTCCTAGGCTAGATGATATGCTTGATGAATTGAGTGTCTCTACAATATTCTCCAAAGTTGATTTGCGTAGTGGCTACCATCAAATTCGTATGAAATTGGGAGATGGATGGAAAACAGCATTTAAAACTAAGTTTGGATTATATGAGTGGTTAGTCATGCCTTTTGGGTTAACTAATGCACCTAGTACTTTCATGAGATTAATGAACGAAGTTTTACGTGCTTTCATTGGACGATTTGTGGTAGTTTACTTTGATGACATATTGATTTATAGCAGATCTTTGGAAGAACATTTGGAACATTTACGTGCTGTTTTTATTGCTCTACGTGATGCACATTTGTTTGGTAACCTTGGGAAGTGCACCTTTTGCACCGACCGAGTATCTTTTCTTGGCTACGTTGTTACTCCACAGGGAATTGAAGTTGATAAAGCCAAGATTGAAGCTATTGAGAGTTGGCCGCAGCCCAAAACGGTCACACAAGTGAGGAGTTTTCTTGGCCTCGCTGGATTCTATAGGCGTGTTGTGAGAGATTTCAGCACCATTGCTGCACCTCTCAATGAGCTTACAAAGAAAGATGTGCCTTTTCTTTGGGGTACCGCACAGGAAGAAGCCTTCACGGTATTGAAAGATAAGTTAACACATGCTCCTTTACTCCAACTTCCTGATTTTAATAAGACTTTTGAGCTTGAATGTGATGCTAGTGGAATTGGATTAGGAGGTGTGCTATTACAAGATGGCAAACCTGTTGCATACTTTTCTGAAAAATTGAGTGGGCCTAGTCTGAATTATTCTACTTATGATAAAGAATTATATGCTCTTGTTCGGACTTTAGAAACATGGCAACATTATTTATGGCCCAAAGAATTTGTTATACATTCTGATCATGAATCTTTGAAACATATTAAAAGTCAAGCTAAACTGAATCGTAGACATGCTAAATGGGTTGAATTCATTGAGACACCTTATGTCATTAAACACAAGAAGGGAAAGAAAATGTTATTGCTGATGCATTATCTCGCCGCTATACTATGCTTTCACAACTTGACTTCAAAATATTTGGTTTGGAGAACATCAAAGATCAATATGTTCATGATGCTGATTTTAAAGATGTAATGCATAATTGTAAAGAAGGAAGAATGTGGAACAAGTTCGTCGTTAATGTTTCGTGCTAACAAGCTATGCATTCCAGCTAGCTCCGTTCGTCTTTTGTTGTTGCAGGAGGCGCATGGAGGAGGATTAATGGGACACTTTGGCGTGAAGAAGACGGAGGACGTACTTGCTACACATTTCTTTTGGCCAAAGATGAGACGGGATGTTGAGCGTTTTATTGCTCGCTGCACTACATGTGAAAAAGCTAAGTCACGACTCAATCCTCATGGTTTATATATGCCTTTGCCTGTACCTAGTGTTCCTTGGGAGGATATATTTATGGACTTTGTTTTAGGTTTACCTCGAACAAAGAAGGGGAGGGATAGCATATTTGTTGTCGTGGATAGATTCTCGAAAATGGCACACTTTATACCATGTCATAAAAGCGATGATGTTGTTAATGTTGCTGATTTGTTCTTTCGTGAAATTATTCGCTTGCATGGTGTGCCAAATACTATTGTTTCAGATCGTGATACTAAATTTCTTAGCCACTTTTGGAGATGTTTATGGGCTAAGTTGGGGACTAAACTGCTTTTTAGTACTACTTGTCACCCCCAAACTGATGGATAAACTGAAGTAGTCAATAGAACATTGTCTACTATGCTTAGGGCTATTTTGAAGAATAATAAGAAAATGTGGGAGGAATGCTTGCCTCATATTGAATTTGCTTATAATCGTTCATTGCATTCTACTACTAAGATGTGCCCTTTTGAAGTTGTGTATGGTTTCCTACCTCGTGCACCTATTGATTTGTTGCCTCTTCCATCTTCGGAGAAGGTTAATTTTGATGCTAAACAACATGCTGAATTGATTTTAAAAATGCATGAGTTAACTAAGGAAAACATTGAGCGTATGAATGCTAAATATAAATTTGCTGGAGATAAGGGTAGAAAACATGTTGTGTTTGCACCTGGAGATCTTGTTTGGTTACATTTGCGTAAGGATAGATTTCCTGATTTGCGCAAATCAAAGCTAATGCCACGTGCTGATGGTCCCTTTAAGGTGTTAGAGAAAATAAATGATAATGCATATAAACTTGAGCTGCCTGCAGATTTTGGGGTTAGTCCCACTTTTAACATTGCAGATTTGAAGCCTTATTTGGGTGAGGAAGATGAGTTTTCGTCGAGGACGACTTCATTTCAGGACTTTGAAGCCACCATAATGGGTGCATGAAGCCTTGGACGAAATATACAAGATGCCACTTCATAAATTTCGTCCCGGGGCTATTATAGGTGCTGCGTCACCTTTTTATTGGGCCAGGCCCATGTAATTTCGAAATACATAAGTATAGGCTATTTATAGAGTCCGTATGTGTGGGGAAACAAGAGATAGGGTTGATTTCGGACCCCTCCACCAAGGGCCACGAAATTCCCCCTCTCTTCCTCCATATATACAGCCCTTAGGGCACCGTTTAGACTTTGGGTTTTGTTTAGATTAAAAGTTCGCCATAGCTGCAACTTCGTGTACTTCGTTTGTGTTCAACGACCAGACAAAGGCGTCACAGAACCCCACCTTGGTCAATAAAGCTTTCATCTTATATTCGCAATATCCAGATTGCAATCTCAGTTTCTTGCTTGTTCTTCGTTGCTTGCAGGAAACAGACCCTCGTGGTCAGGTTGATCGTGCTCCGGCATGGTCAATAACCTCTCGAAGTTGGTTTAGCGATTGCTAAGGCGCGACGTCCTCGCACGTTCGTAGTCGGATCGTCAAAGTCGACTGCCACCAAAGCGATATCCATCATCTCATCGAAAGACGGGACACCTTTGCCTCTATCATGATGGTGCGGCGGCGGCGTGACAACTTATGACCAGAACTCAAAACTCTAAAAGACTAGACTCTAAGACCAGCAACCAGACACGACGATGCAACCGCAAATTCAACAAAGCAAAACCCTAAAAAGATTATGCAAAGGCTCAGATTGGTTCGGATATGATGAACTAACCCTAATTTTTTTGTGGCTTTTTCGTGGACTGTAGGTATGAAGAACAGACTCGATCTAAACTACAAAAAACTGTAAAATCTCACCGAGCAACCTGGAAATCTGATACCACTTGATAGAGGCAAAGGTGTCCCGTCTTTCGATGAGATGATGGATATCGCTTTGGTGAAAGTCGACTTTGACGATCCGACTACGAACGTGCGAGGACGTCGCGCCTTAGCAATCGCTAAACCAACTCCGAGAGGTTATTGAGCACGCCGGAGCACGATCAACCTGACCACGAGGGTCTGTTTCCTGCGAGCAAACGAAGAACAAGCAAGAAACTAAGATTGCAATCTGGATATTGCGAATATAAGATGAAAGCTTTATTGATCAAGGTGGGGTTCTGTGACGCCTTTGTCTGGTCGTTGGACACAAACGAAGTACGCGAAGTTGCAGCTATGGCGAACTTTAATCTAAACAAAACCCAAAGTCTAAATGGTGCCCTACGGGCTGTATATATGGAGGAAGAGAGGGGGAATTTCATGGCCCTTGGTGGAGGGGTCCGAAATCAACCCTATCTCTTGTTTCCCCACACATACGGACTCTAAAAATAGCCTATACTTATGTATTTCGAAATTAGATGGGTCTGGCCCAATAAAAAGGTGACGCAGCACCTATAATAGCCTCTGGACGAAATTTATGAAGTGACATCTTGTATATTTCGTCCAAGGCTTTATGCACTCGTTATGGTGGCTTCAAAGACCTGAAATCATCACTTGTAACTCTGTTCTTGTTCCCCTTGCGCATGCCATCATCTCCATGCTTGTTCTTGCTCCAATGTTCATCCTTCTCCAAGCTAGGCCCTTCATTTGTAAGCAAAACAAATGTATCCAATTTAGGCAGCATCATATTCTCATGAACATTAGAATCATTACCAAGAAATGGAAGTACCTGGTAATTTAGTTGGCGTGCGCGAGCTCTAGTAATTGGTCCAGTATGTATAGCAGCAGGGGCTGTGGGTGTAACAATGGTATTGATGTCCTCATCATGACCCATCCAATATGTGTATTTGAGGATGGCTCAAAGAGAAGGAGTTCACCTTATGAATGTTCCCAAAGATGTTGGAGTTGCACATCATGTATGCCTTCACATAACCAATATGTCTCATGACGGTAATGCCTTGTGAATCCTTCAAAATGAAAGGACATGACAAACACTCAGAAAAACAAATGAGGTTAGCGGAAATGCAAAACCTATCATTCGTGTGGTAAGATACCCAACAAGTGTATGCATCATGCTCATCATAAGAAAGGACAAGGGAATTTGGCATGGTATGTAAGCATATGATGCGATAACAACCAAATACAAGAGGCTCAATCAAACAAGCATGCATCACAAGTATAGTGTCCAAGTCTCCAAGATCAATAAGCATAGCAAGTTGGCACTCAATACAAGGTGATATAAGAGATGCAATTAATGGAGACAAGAGACAATGATCATGACAAATCAAGTGAGAGGCATGAGCATATATGTCATCAACCCAAGAAAGCAAGTAATAGTGGAACATGGGTGATGCAACCAAGCAAGCAATCATAGTGATCAAGTCAAGCAAGCTAGTAGTGCGAAGATGCAACATACTAGGAGGAATCATGCCAAGCATGTCATTGGTGCAAATAGTGTGCAAGAATAATTCACATGACATATCACAAGCATGAAAGCAAGATATGAGAAAAATATCATCAATGTATTGGTGAGAAGCCATATGTAAATAGCAATGGGTCATCATGACTCTCCCAACACAACAAGCATCAATAGCATGGGGCACATGATAAACATGGCAATAGTAACAAGGATCTCCACCAAGCATGCAAATACACGTATGAGTATCATAATGGTGAAGCATGGGTATATGCAAGCAAGGGTCACAATTGCATGGTAAAGGCATAGAAGCAAGCGTAACATGCAAAGTGAACACAATAGTATGGGCATAAGGTGACAAGTGGTAAATAGTCCATAGCCGTGTGAGAGCCAAGTAGAATAGATGCGCATAGCCATTGCACGAAGAGAACGGTGGTAAGGACACTTCACGTGATCCCAAAGCATCGTTGCTCTCAATAGCTCGTTTCGTCAACTCTTGGGATTGAGAGGTTGACGAGTATACATGAGTACTTACACAAAACAAAGACAAAGAGAAAATTATGTGTGCATGGTATATGTACACATCATCCATCATGATGCACACGGGCATGTGTCGGTTAGCACAAAATATTCAATGCTCAAATAAATGAGATGCGTGATATAGAAACATGTCATCCATCATGATAGGTTTGTTATTATGTATGGCATAATGGAGACTCAAAGGATGTAATGCATCATGAGAAATATCTAGAGCATTGTTATTCATGGAATGCATATGGTGCACGCTATTATGGGAATCATGCAAGGTATGAAATGCATCAAGATCTCCTAATATGTATGAGGAAACTATGGATGTCTCCTCATGAGCATTAATGGAAACATCACATGGAGAATATTGACAACATCCAAAACAATGCATATTCGGAACAATGTGAATATGGCATGGCATAGTAGATGAATTGCGCAAATCATGTAAAGGAAGCATGGCAATATCATCACATGGAAAACAAAAGCCAATGACCATCATCTCGTCATCTATGCCATAAGTGCAAATGGGATTGATCTTAATGGGGCATGCATAGTTACTATGTTGAGATTGAAATAATGCAATATGGGAGATCTCACTCATAGCATATGACAAGTTCAATGGGCTGTCAAACAAGATGTGACCAAAAGAATTTTCACATGATATCCTATGGAGCATAGCATCACAATTAGGCAACTCAACATGCTCATCGTCATATTCATCATAAATAGGTAAGTCAAGGCATGAAGAAGTCTCACTAGCATGAAGCATGGGAATGGGTGGGTCAACATCATGGAAGCAATCTGATAGAGGCAAAGGTGTCCCGTCTTTCGATGAGATGATGGATATCGCTTTGGTGGCAGTCGACTTTGACGATCCGACTACGAACGTGCGAGGACGTCGCGCCTTAGCAATCGCTAAACCAACTCCGAGAGGTTATTGACCACGCCGGAGCACGATCAACCTGACCACGAGGGTCTGTTTCCTGCGAGCAAACGAAGAACAAGCAAGAAACTGAGATTGCAATCTGGATATTGCGAATATAAGATGAAAGCTTTATTGATCAAGGTGGGGTTCTGTGACGCCTTTGTCTGGTCGTTGAACACAAACGAAGTACACGAAGTTGCAGCTATGGCGAACTTTTAATCTAAACAAAACCCAAAGTCTAAACGGTGCCCTAAGGGCTGTATATATGGAGGAAGAGAGGGGGAATTTCGTGGCCCTTGGTGGAGGGGTCCGAAATCAACCCTATCTCTTGTTTGCCCACACATACGGACTCGAAAAATAGCCTATACTTATGTATTTCGAAATTACATGGGCCTGGTGATAGAGGCAAAGATGTCCCGTCTTTCAATGAGATGGTGGATTTTGCTTTGGTGGAAGTCGACTTTGACGATCCGACTACGAGCGTGCGAGGACGTCGCGCCTTAGCAATCGCTAAACCAACTCCGAGAGGTTATTGACCACGCCGGAGCACGATCAACCTAACCACGAGGGCCTGTTTCCTGCGAGCAAACGAAGAACAAGCAAGAAACTGAGATTGCAATCTGGATATTGCGAATATAAGATGAAAGCTTTATTGATCAAGGTGGGGTTCTGTGACGCCTTTGTCTGGTCGTTGAACACAAACGAAGTACGCGAAGTTGCAGCTATGGCGAACTTTTAATCTAAACAAAACCCACGGAAAAGCTACTAGATGGATCTACTTATATAGGAGCAAGGGGTGGCGGCCAAGGAGGTGGGAGGACGTCCCAAGGCAGCCTAAAACTAAATCTAGGTCGTACAAGGCCAATGGGCCCAAGTGGAGGTGATGTAACACCTTTGGACTTGTAGTTTGACTCGGATTCTGCTGCAGCATCAGATTGTTTCGTCCACAACTCAACGCTCCGGACGAATTTGAAGGTGATTCCAATTGGGTTGGAAAGTGCACGAAATCTAGTTTCCAACAAAAAAAGAATCACCCAATTCGGAGTCCGTATGAAAAACTTGTGTGCGTTTTGAGTCAGGTATGTCTGTGCAGTTCGAATCTGAATCCAGAACGTGAGAGACTTGGACTCTATCTTCTCTTGGGCCAAAAGTGACGTGAGAGAACTTTTTGGACAGCAAATAAACATCTCTTTCTTCCTTATCTTCATATGTGGATTGTACAAATGTCCCATACACCTGCAATTAGACAAAACACAAAAGTGTGTGAAATATTTTTGTTCTGGATAACATAAATAGATTATTGAATAGTTTGCACTAGAAATCACCTGACAAATATGCATATATGCAATATTTTTGGTCATATCCAAGGTAGTCATGTCCTCATCATCCTCCCCTTCTTGAAAATAAAGCCGTCCTCGGCATTGCTTAATCTGAAATGTGGCTAACAAAAGAGACAAGGTGTACATGTTGTATATGTATATGTCATCCATTTTTACTTCCCTTGATTTTTGCATATATGACACATGAATAGATGAGTAACTTGCATAGTTCATAAAATCTAAAGCCAAAAAATTAGCACAAGAAGTAGAAGGCATGAAAATATTGCAACTCAGTTTGCACATATAAGTGAAGCTCTTATTCATTTCAAAAGATTGACAATGTTCATCATTAAACCATCCCAACATTGGTGAATAAACCTTACTTGCATCAAATTTACATGCTACAACATGCTTAAATAAGCAAACATGCAATAGGTCATTCAACACAGAATCATCACCAAGATTAGAGGTCATATCAAAATGATTAAACATTGGTTCTTTTGCATCAATAGTTAATTCAATGGGTGCACTCAAAATTGTTGGTATTTCAGTTTTTTGATCACATGGCAAAGTCAAATTATCAACGTAGTCCTCTAAAATAGGTGGTGTGATCAAAGTAGTGGGTAGCTCATCAGATGGTGCATTCAAATTGACAAGGCATTCATCATTCTCATGTAGAGATGGAAGATCAGTACCTTTGTCATTACCTCTTATGATCAACTCAGATGATGTAGCCACTCTCGGGGCCGATGTGTCACATGGTGGAGGCGATGTAGTCCTGATAACAACGGATGTGGTTGTCATAGTATGCCTAGTAGTTGAAGGAACAATCATATCAACTCTTGGAATGTGCACCGTGTGCTTGTTCTCCTCGTGGCCAACACGTCGTTTTATTTCCTGTTCAGCTTTGCAAGCAAGATGAAACAAATGGTCCATAGGATAACACTCTTCATGAATTAGTATCTCTTGAATATCACGGTTTAATCCTCCCCAAAATCTATCCATAAAATCATCTTCACTTTCTTCTAAAGAGGAATGCAACAAGGTAGTTTGTAAATCATCATAATATTTTGTTACAGTTTCACTACCTTGTTTTAAGTGTTGCAACTTCTTAATCATGTCACGAGTATAATAAGCAGGGACGAAAGTATGTCGCATGGCAAGTTTCAAATCATCCCAAGTAGTAGGTATATAATCAGGGTGTAACCGACAATATTCACTCCACCAAACCAAAGCATAACCAGTGAAAGAACCAACCGCAACCTTAACCTTTTTATGTTCATCGAAATTATGGGAAGCAAATATGTTTTTTATGTCGAACTCCCATTCAATATATAAAGCAGGTTTAAAACGGCCATTAAATGGTGGTATAGATACATTAACCTGATCATGCGCATTTGAATGTTTGTGCACCTCTCGTGACGGTTGTGGTATTTGCAAAGGTGGTGGCACGTCTCCTGCGATCGACAAAGCCCATGAATTGACTCTGGATCCTGTCATGATTAGTAGAACAAGAAACAAAACCCAAAAATAATGTTCCTATAACTACTAGGATGTGGTGGTAAAACGCTCACAGTAAAGCAAATATCAATGTCTTACAAGTTCTTACCATGCAGCAGGCGGTGATCGGCAACCAGCGGTGTCAAGTAACTCCGAATATTGAGTAAAGCGATTGCCAGGGGAGCGTACGTATACACGGTGTAGAAATATGTGGAGCTGGGTTGGCTATATATGGTAGCAAAAGATTAGCAATAATCAATTCAAAGATGCAATGTTGAATAAACGCTCAACGACGGTACTGTGCTGGTCCTAGGCTAGACCGGACTAGAGACGCGAGCCTAGAACACTAATGAGGTCACGGCGTAGCACAACTAGCATCAATGAAGGATACTAACTAGCTCTTGACAGCAAGATATAAGTGAAGATCACAACAGCAGTGAAGATAATGAGGTGAAACAACAGCCAAGCAGGATATATCAACAACTTTGTCTCCAACTTTCCTCTGAAAAAGTTTGTGCCGATTTTTTTGTTTTTTTTTCTTCTCTCTTTTTTTTCCTCACACTTTTTTTTTCTTTCTCTCCTTTTTTTTTCTCTGACTTTTTTTTCCTTTTTTTCTCTCTTTTTTTTCTCTCTTTTTTTCTCCCTCTTTCCAAAACAAACTAGATAAGATGCAGATTGGATCAAGTGAAGATGTGAACGATCTCAACTATTATTATGACAATGAATGGTGGGTAGCACGTGGTGGAAATTGATGGATGGGTGGTGGACAGCGGAAGAGATAATGATGCAGCTGTGGCGTGACTAATGTGAACAGAACTCGAAACTCTAAACGAACTAGACACTAAGACCAGCAACTCGACACGACGATGCAATCGATAATTCAACTATGCAATCAATGAAAAGAAAATTGCAAAGGCTCAGACTGGCTTGGACCAAGGATGAATAGATCTAACTCTTTTTTGTGGCTTTTTTCTTGGACAATAGGTAAGAAAGTAAATCTAATCTAGGAAAACTGGAAATTCTCACCAAGCAACCTGAAAACTGATACCACTTGATAGAGGCAAAGATGTCCCGTCTTTCAATGAGATGGTGGATTTCGCTTTGGTGGAAGTCGACTTTGACGATCCGACTACGAGCGTGCGAGGACGTCGAGCCTTAGCAATCGCTAAACCAACTCTGAGAGGTTATTGACCACGCCGGAGCACGATCAACCTAACCACGAGGGCCTGTTTCCTGCGAGCAAACGAAGAACAAGCAAGAAACTGAGATTGCAATCTGGATATTGCGAATATAAGATGAAAGCTTTATTGATCAAGGTGGGGTTCTGTGACGCCTTTGTCTGGTCGTTGAACACAAACGAAGTACGCGAAGTTGCAGCTATGGCGAACTTTTAATCTAAACAAAACCCACGGAAAAGCTACTAGATGGATCTACTTATATAGGAGCAAGGGGTGGCGGCCAAGGAGGTGGGAGGACGTCCCAAGGCAGCCTAAAACTAAATCTAGGTCGTACAAGGCCAATGGGCCCAAGTGGAGGTGATGTAACACCTTTGGACTTGTAGTTTGACTCGGATTCTGCTGCAGCATCAGATTGTTTCGTCCACAACTCAACGCTCCGGACGAATTTGAAGGTGATTCCAATTGGGTTGGAAAGTGCACGAAATCTAGTTTCCAACAAAAAAAGAATCACCCAATTCGGAGTCCGTATGAAAAACTTGTGTCTGTTTTGAGTCAGGTGTGTCTGTGCAGTCCGAATCTGAATCCAGAACGTGAGAGACTTGGACTCTATCTTCTCTTGGGCCAAAAGTGACGTGAGAGAACTTTTTGGACAGCAAATAAACATCTCTTTCTTCCTTATCTTCATATGTGAATTGTACAAATGTCCCATACACCTGCAATTAGACAAAACACAAAAGTGTGTGAAGTATTTTTGTTCTGGATAATATAAATAGATTATTGAATAGTTTGCACTAGAAATCACCTGACAAATATGCATATATGCAATATTTTTGGTCATATCCAAGGTAGTCATGTCCTCATCACCTGGCCCAATAAAAAGGTGACGCAGCACCTATAATAGCCTCGGGACGAAATTTATGAAGTGGCATCTTGTATATTTCGTCCAAAGCTTCATGCACCCATTATGGTGGCTTCAAAGTCCTGAAATCATCACTTGTAACTCCGTTCTTGTTCCCCTTGCGCATGGCATCATCTCCATGCTTGTTCTTGCTCCAATGTTCATCCTTCTCCAAGCTAGGCCCTTCATTTGTAAGCAAAACAAATGTATCCAATTTAGGCAGCATCATATTCTCATGAACATTAGAATCATTACCAAGAAACGAAAGTACCTGATAATTTAATTGGCGTGCGCGAGCTCTAGTAATTGGTCCCGTATATGTAGCAGTAGGGGCTGTGGGTGTAACAATGGTATTGATGTCCTCATCATCCTCCCCTTCTTGAAATGAAGTCGTCCTCGACGAAAACTCATCTTCCTCACCCAAATAAGGCTTCAAATCTGCAATGTTAAAAGTGGGACTAAACCCAAAATCTGCAGGCAGCTCAAGTTTATATGCATTATCATTTATTTTCTCTAACACCTGAAAGGGACCATCAGCACGTGGCATTAGCTTTGATTTGTGCAAATCAGGAAATCTATCCTTACGCAAATGTAACCAAACAAGATCTCCAGGTGCAAACACAACATGTTTTCTACCCTTATCTCCAGCAAGTTTATATTTAGCATTCATACGCTCAATGTTTTCCTTAGTTAACTCATGCATTTTTAAAATCAATTCAGCATGTTGTTTAGCATCAAAATTAACCTTCTCCGAAGATGGAAGAGGCAACAAATCAATAGGTGCACGAGGTAGGAAACCATACACAACTTCAAAAGGGCACATCTTAGTAGTAGAATGCAATGAACGATTATAAGCAAATTCAATATGAGGCAAGCATTCCTCCCACATTTTCTTATTATTCTTCAAAACAGCCCTAAGCATAGTAGACAACGTTCTACTGACTACTTCAGTTTGTCCATCAGTTTGGGGGTGACAAGTAGTACTAAAAAGCAGTTTAGTCCCCAACTTAGCCCATAAACATCTCCAAAAGTGGCTAAGAAATTTAGTATCACGATCTGAAACAATAGTATTTGGCACACCATGCAAGCGAATAATTTCACGAAAGAACAAATCAGCAACATTAACAGCATCATCGCTTTTATGACATGGTATAAAGTGTGCCATTTTCGAGAATCTATCCACGACAACAAATATGCTATCCCTCCCCTTCTTTGTTCGAGGTAAACCTAAAACAAAGTCCATAGATATATCCTCCCAAGGAACACTAGGTACAGGCAAAGGCATATATAAACCATGAGGATTGAGTCGTGACTTAGCTTTTTGACATGTAGTGCAGCGAGCAATAAAACGCTCAACATCCCGTCTCATCTTTGGCCAAAAGAAATGTGTAGCAAGTACGTTGATAGAGGCGGAGGTGTCCCGTCTTTCGATGAGATGGTGGATTTCGCTTTGGTGGAAGTCGACTTTGACGATCCGACTACGAACGTGCGAGGACGTCGCGCCTTAGCAATCGCTAAACCAACTCCGAGAGGTTATTGACCACGCCGGAGCACGATCAACCTGACCACGAGGGTCTGTTTCCTGCGAGCAAACGAAGAACAAGCAAGAAACTAAGATTGCAATCTGGATATTGCGAATATAAGATGAAAGCTTTATTGATCAAGGTGGGGTTCTGTGACGCCTTTGTCTGGTCGTTGAACACAAACGAAGTACGCGAAGTTGCAGCTATGGCGAACTTTTAATCTAAACAAAACCCAAGGAAAAGCTACTAGATGGATCTACTTATATAGGAGCAAGGGGTGGCAGCCAAGGAGGTGGGAGGACGTCCCAAGGCAGCCTAAAACTAAATCTAGGTCGTACAAGGCCAATGGGCCCAAGTGGAGGTGATGTAACACCTTTGGACTTGTAGTTTGACTCGGATTCTGCTGCAGCATCAGATTGTTTCGTCCACAACTCAACGCTCCGGACGAATTTGAAGGTGATTCCAATTGGGTTGGAAAGTGCACGAAATCTAGTTTCCAACAAAAAAAGAAACACCCAATTCGGAGTCCGTATGAAAAACTTGTGTGCGTTTTGAGTCAGGTATGTCTGTGCAGTCCGAATCTGAATCCAGAACGTGAGAGACTTGGACTCTATCTTCTCTTGGGCCAAAAGTGACGTGAGAGAACTTTTTGGACAGCAAATAAACATCTCTTTCTTCCTTATCTTCATATGTGGATTGTACAAATGTCCCATACACCTGCAATTAGACAAAACACAAAAGTGTGTGAAGTATTTTTGTTCTGGATAACATAAATAGATTATTGAATAGTTTGCACTAGAAATCACCTGACAAATATGCATATATGCAATATTTTTGGTCATATCCAAGGTAGTCATGTCCTCATCACGATCCGACTACGAACGTGCGAGGACGTCGCGCCTTAGCAATCGCTAAACCAACTCCGAGAGGTTATTGACCACGCCGGAGCACGATCAACCTGACCACGAGGGTCTGTTTCCTGCGAGCAAACGAAGAACAAGCAAGAAACTAAGATTGCAATCTGGATATTGCGAATATAAGATGAAAGCTTTATTGATCAAGGTGGGGTTCTGTGACGCCTTTGTCTGGTCGTTGAACACAAACGAAGTACGCGAAGTTGCAGCTATGGCGAACTTTTAATCTAAACAAAACCCAAAGTCTAAACGATGCCCTAAGGGCTGTATATATGGAGGAAGAGGGGGCAATTTCGTGGCCCTTGGTGGAGGGGTCCGAAATCAACCCTATCTCTTGTTTCCCCACACATACGGACTCTAAAAATAGCCTATACTTATGTATTTCGAAATTACATGGGCCTGACCCAATAATAAGGTGACGCAGCACCTAAAATAGCCTCGGGACGAAATTTATGAAGTGGCATCTTGTATATTTCGTCCAAGGCTTCATGCACCCATTATGGTGGCTTCAAAGTCCTGAAATCATCACTTGTAACTCCGTTCTTGTTTCCCTTGCGCATGCCATCATCTCCATGCTTGTTCTTGCTCCAATGTTCATCCTTCTCCAAGCTAGGCCCTTCATTTGTAAGCAAAACAAATGTATCCAATTTAGGCAGCATCATATTCTCATGAACATTAGAATCATTACCAAGAAACGAAAGTACCTGGTAATTTAGTTGGCGTGCACGAGCTCTAGTAATTGGTCCAGTATGTATAGCAGCAGGGGCTGTGGGTGTAACAATTGTATTGATGTCCTCATCAACGTAGAGCAATAAAAACAGCACGTAAATGTTCCAAATGTTCTTCCAAAGATCTGCTATAAATCAATATGTCATCAAAGTAAACTACCACAAATCGTCCAATGAAAGCACGTAAAACTTCGTTCATTAATCTCATGAAAGTACTAGGTGCATTAGTTAACCCAAAAGGCATGACTAACCACTCATATAATCCAAACTTAGTTTTAAATGCTGTTTTCCATTCATCTCCCAATTTCATACGAATTTGATGGTAGCCACTACGCAAATCAACTTTGGAGAATATTGTAGAGCCACTCAATTCATCAAGCATATCATCTAGCCTAGGAATAGGATGACGATAACGAATAGTAATATTATTAATGCCTCTACAATCAACACACATACGTGATGTACCATCCTTTTTCGGCACTAGAATAATAGGAACAGCACAAGGACTAAGGGATTCGCGTATATAACCTTTGTTGAGAAGCTCTTGTACTTGACGCATAATCTCCTTCGTCTCCTCTGGATTGGTACGGTATGGTGCACGGTTTGGCAGTGAAGCACCGGGAATTAAGTCAATCTGATGCTCAATCCCTCGAATAGGCGGTAATCCCGGTGGCACGTCTTGTGGAAAAACGTTAGCGAACTCCTGCAAAATGTTAGTGACAGCAGGAGGCAAAGAGGAAGGCACGTCCTCGAATGAAAATAATGCCTCTTTGCACACAAAAGCATAGCAAACAGATTTGCTGAAATCTAGCTCATCAATATTAGATTTGGTGGCAAATAAACATGCACTTTTCAATTTAATTTCAGAAGCAACACTAGATGGTTTATTATTAGGCTTCATTTGTTGCTCAAATTCTTTTGCCACAATCTGATTTTCACTCTTATTCTTCTCCTGTTTTGCTTTATTAGCTCTATTAATATTATCTTTCAAAATGGAATCAGGAGTCATAGGAAGCAAAGTAATATTTTTATCCTTATGAACAAGAGTATAGTGATTGTTTCTACCATGGTGTAAAGAATTTTTATCAAATTGCCATGGTCTACGAAGTAATAAGGAACATGCTTGCATAGGTACCACATCACAATCAACATAATCAGCATATGTAGAGATACTAAAATGCACACGAACAGTACGTGTTACCTTAACCTTGCCGCTGTTGTTGAACCATTGGATGTAGTAAGGATGTGGATGTGGTCTTGTGGTGAGAGAAAACTTCTCCACCATCTCCATGCTAGCCAAGTTGTTGCAGCTCCCTCCGTCTATTATGACACGCACAGAACGTTCCTTCACAACTCCCTTGGTATGGAACAAATTGTGCCTCTGATTTTGCTCAGCTTGTGTGACCTGCACACTCAAAACACGTTGAGCAACTAAACATTCATACCTGTCAGCGTCTTCAGGAGCCATGTATTGCGTCTCATGATCAGAATCATCTCCACCACGTTCTTCACGTGTAATAAGAGCCAATGTCTCCTCATCATAGTCACTAGCGGACTCATATCCACCACCCTCGGTAGCAATCATCACACGTGGAGATTTGCATTCTCTCGCATAATGACCTCCTCCCTTACAACGACGACAAATAATATCACTTGTGTGCCCTGTTG
Source organism: Triticum dicoccoides (assembly GCF_002162155.2). Lineage (NCBI taxonomy): Eukaryota > Viridiplantae > Streptophyta > Magnoliopsida > Poales > Poaceae > Triticum > Triticum dicoccoides. The sequence continues at coordinate 312,741,893 of NC_041391.1, forward strand.
ATGCCCTGGAAGAAGAAGAACTTTGTGCAGGCCCGGCAGGTGCGCTCTTGGCAGATAATGGTGGTTGTTCCTGTTTTCTTGTATCACGGCTGTAGGAGGCACCTGATTGAGGTGCTGGTGCAGTTGAAGTAGAAGATGCACGCGGTGTCCATGATGAAGGTCGGCCTGCAGAAATGTTAGTTCGCGCCAATGCTTGTCGATCCTGCACTTCACGTTCAGCTTTACAAGCAAGATGGAATAAACGAGTGATATTAGTATACTTCTTATAGTCTAGAATGGTCTGAATCTCTCTATTTAATCCACCCAGAAAACGTGCAAGCATAGCTTCATTCTCCTCAACAATACCACATCGAATCATGCCAGTTTGTAATTCCTGATAATATTCTTCTACAGAATTTTTTCCTTGTCTTAAACGCTGCAATTTTTGAAGCAATTCACGTTGATAATATGGTGGAACCCAACGCGTACGCATAGCAGTTTTCAAAGCAGCCCAAGTAGTTGGAATAGGATATAATCTACAATGTTCAGACCACCAGACACATGCAAAACTAGTGAAAGCACAAACAGCGGCAGCAAACCGTCTCTCCTCGGGATATTGTAAACATGTAGAACGTTGTTCAGTTTCTAACTCCCAAGTAAGATATATATCAGGAACATATCTACCCTCAAATGGTGGAATATTCAATTTCAGTTTAGGAATATGGACATCATCTCGTACCTGAGGTGGTGGTGCAGGCCTACCATTACGAATATATACCTGAGGTCGACCTGCTGGTGGTGGTGCTGGTGGTTGCACGTAGTTCTGATTTTGACCAACCTCATCCTCGTAATCTCCCACATAATCATCCTCCTCCGCATCAGCAGCAGGAGCCACAGAAGTATCAACAGCAGCACCAACAGTTTGGCCAAACGCAAGAGGAACACGGCTCGCTCGGCGGAGGTCTATTTTGTGACGTGGAGGTAGTCGTTGTTGTTGTTGTTGGAGAGGTGCGTTAGGTGCAGCGGGTGGTGGTGGTGGAAGACGCGCGAGCAATTCATTAAACTTGTTATCGAGCTTTGTTTCGAACGTCTTGTCCATGCCATCTATCTTCTCCATGGCCTCTTCAAATCTGTTTAGCACGTCTTGCACCTGTTCACTCATCATTTGCTGAAATTTATCATGCAAATCCTTATTCGTCATGTTCTCCCAGTCAGTCTCGTCGGCTTGTGATCCTGGCATGGTTAGCAGCAATAGGAACACACAAGAATATGATCCTACAGACTACTAACAAGAGGTGGTGGTGGGTGTCACAAATCCGTCAAGCAAATCTCAAATTCTTACCAGTTCTTACCCAGCAGCAGGCGGTGATCGGCAACCGTTCTAGTCAAAAACTCTCAAAGCTTGGATAGAGCGATTACCAGGGAGAGTCAAACGCACGACGTAGATGTATGTGGAGCTGGGAAGGCTTATAATATGGTAGCAAAAAGGGTCAGCAATAATCAATTCAGAGATGCAAAGTTGAATAAACGTTCAACGACGGTACTGTGCTGGTCCTAGGCTAGACTATGCTAGAGACGCGAGCCTAGAACACCAACAAAATCACGGCGCGACACGTAAACAAGGGAAAAGCACACTTTGGAATTTTTTTTTTCGCTCTTTTTTTTTGCGCTCTTTTTTTTTGCGCTGCTTTTTTTATTTTTTTTGCTAAAAATCACTATAATGGCGAGTGTCTCAAAACTCTTCCTAGCTCAAACTGACAGGATGGGCACGAAATTTTTTTGACCAATTTTTTTTTTCGACTGCCCGGACCCAAAAACTGGAAACGGGTCAAAAAAAACTTCCTATAATGGCACCTGTCTCAAAACACTCAGAAACACCTAAAAATAGGATAGCCAGAAAAATTTTCAAAAAAATGCGTTTTCGAAAAATTTTGGGCCTAAACGGAGCATGGTTTCCGGACTCTTTTTTTTTCGAAACCTACTCCAGCAAGGAAACACGAATCGGAATCTAGATGGATCTCGAAAACAAACCTAATATGACAAGAACTCGGATTGGTGGTGGATATATGGTGGTAGATGGCAGCGGTGGTGGTATATGACAGCTGTGGTGGTATATGGATACGGATTCGAAGCGGTGGCGGATAAGTGGTGGTGGTAGATGGCAGGGGTGATGATGATGGTGCGGCGGCGGCGTGACAACTTATGACCAGAACTCGAAACTCTAAAAGACTAGACTCTAAGACCAGCAACTAGACACGACGATGCAACCGCAAATTCAACAAAGCAAAACCCTAAAAAGATTATGCAAAGGCTCAGATTGGTTCGGATATGATGAACTAACCCTAATTTCTTTTGTGGCTTTTTCGTGGACTATAGGTATGAAGAACAGACTCGATCTAAACTACGAAAAACTGTAAAATCTCACCGAGCAACCTGGAAATCTGATACCACTTGATAGAGGCAAAGGTGTCCCGTCATTCGATGAGATGATGGATATCGCTTTGGTGGCAGTCGACTTTGACGATTCGACTACGAACGTGCGAGGACGTCGCGCCTTAGCAATCGCTAAACCAACTCCGAGAGGTTATTGACCACACCGGAGCACGATCAACCTGACCACGAGGGTCTATTTCCTGCGAGCAAACGAAGAACAAGCGAGAAACTGAGATTGCAATCTGGATATTGCGAATATAAGATGAAAGCTTTATTGATCAAGGTGGGGTTCTGTGGCGCCTTTGTCTGGTCGTTGAACACAAACGAAGTACGCGAAGTTGCAGCTATGGTGAACTTTTAATCTAAACAAAACCCGAAGTCTAAACGATGCCCTAAGGGCTGTATATATGGAGGAAGAGGGGGGAATTTCGTGGCCCTTGGTGGAGGGGTCCGAAATCAACCCTATCTCTTGTTTCCCCACACATACGGACTCTAAAAATAGCCTATACTTATATATTTCGAAATTACATGGGCCTGGCCCAATAATAAGGTGACGCAGCACCTAAAATAGCATCGGGACGAAATTTATGAAGTGGCATCTTGTATATTTCGTCCAAGGCTTCATGCACGCATTATGGTGGCTTCAAAGTCCTGAAATCATCACTTGTAACTCCATTCTTGTTCTTGCTCCAATGTTCATCCTTCTCCAAGCTAGGCCCTTCATTTGTAAGCAAACCAAATGTATCCAATTTAGGCAGCATCATATTCTCATGAACATTAGAATCATTACCAAGAAACGAAAGTACCTGGTAATTTAGTTGGCGTGCACGAGCTCTAGTAATTGGTCCAGTATGTATAGCAGCAGGGGCTGTGGGTGTAACAATTGTATTGATGTCCTCATCAGCACTTGGGGCATCTCAACATATGTGGGTGTCGGAGTGATGTTGGTGCAAATGTCTCCATGTGGGGTCGCGTAGCTTGACTCGGAATATGAGTCCAATATGGGCGCCGTCTTCATGTTGTTGAAGAGGTTCGCACTCATCGCCGTGGTTGAAGGGGATGGCCCTTGCTCGACCGTCTTGTCACCGTCTTGGTGTTGGAGGCCCATACGATGTGGCATCTCGTAGCTCGTCTCCATGACTGAAGGGAGTTTCCCATGCTCGGCCATCTTCCTTGAGGGGCTTCCGAAGATGGAAGTGTCGCCCTCGCTCGTAGGTGGTCGCCTTGGACTTGATGAAGTCGATGTAGGCGTACACGTGGGAAGTAGGCGAAGATGCCGTACGTCCAAAGGCGAAGATGCCTTGATAGCACTTGGTGAAGATGCCAAAGTGGTTGTTGTAGCAGTAGCTCCGTCTTGGTGGTTCTCGTCTCGCGGTCTTCTCTTTTGCTCATGAAGCTTGGACTTGGCGTGAAGTAGGGCTTGTTGGGACTTGTGCATTTGCGCTTGTGGAGCATCTTCATGATGATGATGTCGTTGTCGTGCTTGAGCTCGAAGTAGATGTCGTTCGTCGTCGTCGTGCACATGTTGCTTGGAGGTGACTTTCCCTTCATGACGATGTGGATCACAAACGTGATGATGGTCGCCATGTAGATGTGGACGAGGACGATTTGCACTTGCATCGTTTTCGCGCTCCGAAGACTTGTGGCTTGAATGTCGTCGCCTTGAAGATGACGAAGGGGAAGTAGACTTGATCAAGGCTCTAATCTCCTCCATCCTTGCATCTTGCTCCTCTTTATGTGCGGAAAGCTTCTTGTCGATGTAGTCCCTTTTCCTTGCTTCGGAGTGACGAATGTCGATGGAGATGTTCTCGATACGCTCTCGCAATCGTGATTGTGCGCCTTGCATTTGTCGTTGTAGACCGAAGATGGACGCTTTGGAGATGTAGTTGTTCACGTCGTCGTTGTTGTCGTAGACCGGAGATGAAATGCCTTACCTATCCATCACAAGACTCGAGCAAATATGAGTGGGAGAAAGAGAAGAACTTATACCAATGTACCTTGACCGATGTTGACAATGAATCAAGTTCACTCAAATGCGGATAATGAAATAGCACTATTGGTACCAATCCTTGTCGGTTCTCACACCTACACAAGTAAAGCTTATGGAGGAGCTCGGTGAGGATAGTGGCACAAAAATTTAATGCAAAATGTTAGCAAGAGTCAATAATGTTGAAAAAGATTCACAAATTCGCAAGTGAAACAAATGGACCAATAGCAATATGGATGGCACATGGAAACGCACACACGGATAGATAAAGTGGGTCGTGCAACCAAGGAGTGAGCACAAAATGTGGAATCCACGGAAAACGCTCATGTTGCACAACTCAAGAGAGACGCTAGCACGATTGCTCTATTGGCGGATACGACACTTGTGCACAACCTATAAGATGCAAAATGGACAAACTTTCTATCCCAAGTATGCTATGTATGTATGGTTCCCGGTGTTTCTCACAAGATGACCCAAGATGATCGGATATGACAATCTTATGTGAAATGTGGTATGATGCTATGGCACTTGCTTACAAGCTTCTTTGCTCTCTTTCTTTTGCTTAAAAGCTTTATTCTCTTCTTTTTTTGTATGGCCACTTTGAACAATGCACAAACCAAGACAGCGATTGTGTATATGCGGGAACAAACTTGTGACACGAGATATGATAGCAATATATGCACCACGATGATATGGTATGTATGCTATGGGAAGTATGATCACTAATGTGCACAAGTAACGTTGCCGGCAATACTCAAATGGCTAGTCTCGATAGGCAAGTGACACAAAATGGGCTAGGGGTTAACAATGCAATGGCAAGGGGGATATACAATGGAGGGATACCACGATACCAAGTTGATATGGAGGTTACCGTCCGGCGATGATGAGTAGCGGTGTTCTTGATGTAGAAACCAAGATGATGAAGACTCGTCCCTAAGTAGCCAAAACACCTTAGGAAACAGAAAAACCGCGAACTCAAAATCTCAAACGTCAAATGTCAAAATGGTGGTAGCGGAGAGCGGTGGTGGTTTGCACTTGGCAATGCGGAAGTGGAGTGATGGGCTATACACATGTCTTAGTTGAAGTTGCCGTCCCTAAGTAGCCAAAACACCTTAGGAGACACAAGCCACAACTCAAACAATCTCAACCAAAATGGGGTTAACTTGGGGTGGGGAAGTGTATGGTGGGCAAGGTTATGCGGAAATGGTGGTGGTGGTTGATGAAGAAGCAATCGTCCCTAAGTAGCCGAAACACCTTAGGAGACTCGAATCACTACTCAAGCAACCACTAATGCTATGTGGATCAAAATGGGTTAGGTTGCGGAAGTCGGTGGTGGTTATGCGGATGTTGTGGTGGAAGCCCTAGGCAAAGATGCCAAAATTCACAAACTTTGATGGAGTCTGATGAGGACATCAATACAATTGTTACACCCACAGCCCCTGCTGCTATACATACTGGACCAATTACTAGAGCTCGTGCACGCCAACTAAATTACCAGGTACTTTCGTTTCTTGGTAATGATTCTAATGTTCATGAGAATATGATGCTGCCTAAATTGGATACATTTGTTTTGCTTACAAATGAAGGGCCTAGCTTGGAGAAGGATGAACATTGGAGCAAGAACAAGAACGGAGTTACAAGTGATGATTTCAGGACTTTGAAGCCACCATAATGGGTGCATGAAGCCTTGGACGAAATATACAAGATGCCACTTCATAAATTTCGTCCCGAGGCTATTTTAGGTGCCGCGTCACCTTATTATTGGGCCAGGCCCATGTAATTTCGAAATACATAAGTATAGGCTATTTTTAGAGTCCGTATGTGTGGGGAAACAAGAGATAGGGTTGATTTCGGACCCCTCCACCAAGGGCCACGAAATTTCCCCCTCTTCCTCCATATATACAGCCCTTAGGGCATCGTTTAGACTTTGGGTTTTGTTTAGATTAAAAGTTCGCCATAGCTGCAACTTCGCGTACTTCGTTTGTGTTCAACGACCAGACAAAGGCGTCACAGAACCCCACCTTGATCAATAAAGCTTTCATCTTATATTCGCAATATCCAGATTGCAATCTCAGTTTCTTGCTTGTTCTTCGTTTGCTCACAGGAAACAGACCCTCGTGGTCAGGTTGATCGTGCTCCGGCGTGGTCAATAACCTCTCGGAGTTGGTTTAGCGATTGCTAAGGCGCGACGTCCTCGCATGTTCGTAGTCGGATCGTCAAAGTCGACTTCCACCAAAGCGATATCCATCATCTCATCGAAAGACGGGACATCTTTGCCTCTATCAAGTGGTATCAGATTTCCAGGTTGCTCGGTGAGATTTTACAGTTTTTCGTAGTTTAGATCGAGTCTGTTCTTCATACCTACAGTCCACGAAAAAGCCACACAAAAATAAAGTTAGGGTTAGTTCATCCTATCCGAACCAATCTGAGCCTTTGCATAATCTTTTTAGGGTTTTGCTTTGTTGAATTTGCGGTTGCATCGTCGGTCTAGTTGCTGGTCTTAGAGTCTAGTCTTTTAGAGTTTCGAGTTCTGGTCATAAGTTGTCACGCCGCCGCCGCACCATCATCATCGCCCCTGCCATCTACCACCACCGCTCCGAATCCGTATCCATATACCACCACCAATCCGTGCCCATATACCACCACCGATCCATATCCATATACTACCACCGCTACCACCACCGCTGCCATATACCATCACCATATATCCACCACCAATCCGAGTTCCTTGCATATTAGGTTTGTTTTCGAGATCCATCTAGATTCCGATTCGTGTTTCCTTGCCGGAGTAGGTTTCTGAAAAAAAAATATAGTGTCGGGTAGCCACGCTCCGTTTAGGCCCAAAATTTTTCGAAACGCATTTTTCGAAAAAATTTCTGGCTATCCTATTTTTAGGTGTTTCTGAGTGTTTTGAGACAGGTGCCATTATAGGAAGTTTTTTTTGACCCGTTTCCAGTTTTTGGGTCCGGGCAGTCGAAAAAAAAAATTTGGTCGAAAAATTTCGTGCCCATCCTGTCAGTTTGAGCTAGGAAGAGTTTTGAGATACTCGCCATTACAGTGATTTTTTCGCAAAAAAAAAAAACAGCGCAAAAAAAAGAGCGAAAAAAAATTCAGAGTGTGCTTTTCCCTTGTTTCCGTGCCGCGCCGTGATTTTGTTGGTGTTCTAGGCTCGCGTCTCTAGCACAGTCTAGCCTAGGACCAGCACAGTACCGTCGTTGAGCGTTTATTCAACTTTGCATCTCTGAATTGATTATTGCTGACCCTTTTTTTTTGCTACCATAGTATAAGCCTTCCCAGCTCCACATACATCTACGTCGTGCGTTTGACTCTCCCTGGTAATCGCTCTATCCAAGCTTTGAGAGTTGTGACTACAACGGTTGCCGATCACCGCCTGTTGCTCGGTAAGAACTGGTAAGAATTTGAGTTTTGCTTGACGGATTTGTGACACCCACCACCACCACTTGTTCGTAGTCTGTAGGATCATATTCTTGTGTGTTTCTATTGCTGCTAACCATGCCAGGATCACAAGCCGACGAGATTGACTGGGAGAATTTATCGAACAAGGAGCTTCATGATAAGTTTCAGCAAATGATGACTGAACAGGTGCAAGATGTGCTGAACAATTTTGAAGAGGCCATGGAGAAGATCACTGGCCTTGAGAAGACGTTCGAAACATAGCTCGATAACAGATTTAATGAATTGCTCGCGCGTCTTCCACCACCACCACCCGCTGCACCTAACGCACCTCTCCAACAACAACAACAACGACTACCTCCACGTCGCGAAATAGACCTTCGCCGAGCGAGCCGTGTTCCTCTTGCGTTTGGCCAAACTGTTGGTGCTGCTGTTGATACTTCTGTGGCTCCTGCTACTGCTGTTGCTGGTACCCAGGAGGATGATGAGTATGCGGGCGATTATGAGGATGAGGTTGATCAAAATCAGATCTAAGAGCAGCCACCAGCACCACCACCAGCAGGTCGACCTCAGGTATATATTCGTAATGGTAGGCCTGCACCACCACCTCAGGTACGAGATGATGTCCATATTCCTAAACTGAAATTGAATATTCCACCATTTGAGGGTAGATATGTTCCTGATATATATCTTACTTGGGAGTTAGAAACTGAACAACGATTTACATGTTTACAATATCCTGAGGAGAGACGAGTTGTTGCTGCTGTTTGTGCTTTCACTAGTTTTGCATGTGTATGGTGGTCTGAACATTGTAGATTATATCCTATTCCAACTACTTGGGCTGCTTTGAAAACTGCTATGCGTACGCGTTGGGTTCCACCATATTATCAACGTGAATTGCTTCAAAAATTGCAGCATTTAAGACAAGGGAAAAATTCTGTAGAAGAATATTATTAGGAATTACAAACTGGCATGATTAGATGTGGTATTGTTGAGGAGAATGAAGCTATGCTTGCACGTTTTCTGGGTGGATTAAATAGAGAGATTCAGACCATTCTAGACTATAAGGAGTATACTAATATCACTCGTTTATTCCATCTTGCTTGTAAAGCTGAACGTGAAGTGCAGGATCGACAAGCATTGGGGCGAACTAACTTTTCTGCAGGCCGACCTTCATCATGGACACCACGTGCATCTTCTACTTCAACTGCACCAGCACCTCCATCCGGTGCCACCTCCAGCCGTGATACAAGAAAACAGGCACAACCACCATTATCTGCCAAGAGCGCACCTGCGGGGCCTGCACAGCGTTCGTCTTCTTCCATGGCATCAACAGGGCACACAAGTGATATTATTTGTCATCGTTGTAAGGGAGGAGGTCATTATGCGAGGGAATGCAAATCTCCGCGTGTGATGATTGCTACCGCGGATGGTGGATATGAGTCTGCTAGTGACTATGATGAGGAGACTTTGGCTCTTATTACACGTGAAGAACATGGTGGAGATGATTCTGATCATGAGACGCAATACATGGATCCTGAAGACGCTGACAGGTATGAATGTTTAGTTGCTCAACGTGTTTTGAGTGTGCAGATCACACAAGCTGAGCAAAATCAGAGGCACAATTTGTTCCATACCAAGGGAGTTGTGAAGGAACGTTCTGTGCGCGTCATCATAGACGGAGGGAGCTGCAACAACTTGGCTAGCATGGAGATGGTCGAGAAGCTTTCTCTCACCACAAGACCACATCCACATCCTTACTACATCCAATGGTTCAACAACAGCGGCAAGGTTAAGGTAACACGTACTGTTTGTGTGCATTTTAGTATATCTACATATGCTGATTATGTTGATTGTGATGTGGTACCTATGCAAGCATGTTCCTTATTACTTGGTAGACCATGGCAATTTGATAAAAATTCTGTACACCATGGTAGAAACAATCACTATACTCTGGTTCATAAGGATAAAAATATTACTTTGCTTCCTATGACTCCTGATTCCATTTTGAAAGATGATATTAATAGAGCTAATAAAGCAAAATAGGAGACGAATAAGAGTGAAAATCAGATTGTGGCAAAAGAATTTGAGCAACAAATGAAGCCTAATAATAAACCATCTAGTGTTGCTTCTGAAATTAAATTGAAAAGTGCATGTTTATTTGCCACCAAATCTGATATTGATGAGCTAGATTTCAGCAAATCTGTTTGCTATGCTTTTGTGTGCAAAGAGGCATTATTTTCATTCGAGGACGTGCCTTCCTCTTTGCCTCCTGCTGTCACTAACATTTCGCAGGAGTTCGCTGACGTTTTTCCACAAGACGTGCCACCGGGATTACCGCCTATTCGAGGGATTGAGCATCAGATTGACTTAATTCCCGGTGCTTCACTGCCAAACCGTGCACCATACCGTACCAATCCAGAGGAGACGAAGGAGATTATGCGTCAAGTACAAGAGCTTCTCGACAAAGGTTATATACGCGAATCCCTTAGTCCTTGTGCTGTTCCTATTATTCTAGTGCCGAAAAAGGATGGTACATCACGTATGTGTGTTGATTGTAGAGGCATTAATAATATTACTATTCGTTATCGTCATCCTATTCCTAGGCTAGATGATATGCTTGATGAATTGAGTGGCTCTACAATATTCTCCAAAGTTGATTTACGTAGTGGATACCATCAAATTCGTATGAAATTGGGAGATGAATGGAAAACAGCATTTAAAACTAAGTTTGGATTATATGAGTGGTTAGTCATGCCTTTTGGGTTAACTAATGCACCTAGTACTTTCATGAGATTAATGAACGAAGTTTTACGTGCTTTCATTGGACGATTTGTGGTAGTTTACTTTGATGACATATTGATTTATAGCAGATCTTTGGAAGAACATTTGGAACATTTACGTGCTGTTTTTATTGCTCTACGTGATGCACGTTTGTTTGGTAACCTTGGGAAGTGCACCTTTTGCACCGACCGAGTATCTTTTCTTGGCTATGTTGTTACTCCACAGGGAATTGAAGTTGATAAAGCCAAGATTGAAGCTATTGAGAGTTGGCCGCAGCCTAAAACGGTCACACAAGTGAGGAGTTTTCTTGGCCTCGCTGGATTCTATAGGCGTTTTGTGATGAGGACATCAATACAATTGTTACACCCACAGCCCCTGCTGCTATACATACTGGACCAATTACTAGAGCTCGTGCACGCCAACTAAATTATCAGGTACTTTCGTTTCTTGGTAATGATTCTAATGTTCATGAGAATATGATGCTGCCTAAATTGGATACATTTGTTTTGCTTACAAATGAAGGGCCTAGCTTGGAGAAGGATGAACATTGGAGCAAGAACAAGCATGGAGATGATGGCATGCGCAAGGGGAACAAGAACAGAGTTACAAGTGATGATTTCAGGACTTTGAAGCCACCATAATGTGTGCATGAAGCCTTGGACGAAATATACAAGATGCCACTTCATAAATTTCGTCCCGAGGCTATTTTAGGTGCTGCGTCACCTTATTATTGGGCCAGGCCCATGTAATTTCGAAATACATAAGTATAGGCTATTTTTAGAGTCCGTATGTGTGGGGAAACAAGAGATAGGGTTGATTTCGGACCCCTCCACCAAGGGCCACGAAATTGCCCCCTCTTCCTCCATATATACAGCCCTTAGGGCATCGTTTAGACTTTGGGTTTTGTTTAGATTAAAAGTTCGCCATAGCTGCAACTTCGCGTACTTCGTTTGTGTTCAACGACCAGACAAAGGCGTCACAGAACCCCACCTTGATCAATAAAGCTTTCATCTTATATTCGCAATATCCAGATTGCAATCTTAGTTTCTTGCTTGTTCTTCGTTTGCTCGCAGGAAACAGACCCTCGTGGTCAGGTTGATCGTGCTCCGGCGTGGTCAATAACCTCTCGGAGTTGGTTTAGCGATTGCTAAGGCGCAGCGTCCTCGCACGTTCGTAGTCGGATCGTCAAAGTCGACTTCCACCAAAGCAAAATCCACCATCTCATCGAAAGACGGGACACCTCCGCCTCTATTACAAAATTAACCTTCTCCGAAGATGGAAGAGGCAACAAATCAATAGGTGCACGAGGTAGGAAACCATACACAACTTCAAAAGGGCACATCTTAGTAGTAGAATGCAATGAACGATTATAAGCAAATTCAATATGAGGCAAGCATTCCTCCCACATTTTCTTATTATTCTTCAAAACAGCCCTAAGCATAGTAGACAACGTTCTATTGACTACTTCAGTTTGTCCATCAGTTTGGGGGTGACAAGTAGTACTAAAAAGCAGTTTAGTCCCCAACTTAGCCCATAAACATCTCCAAAAGTGGCTAAGAAATTTAGTATCACGATCTGAAACAATAGTATTTGGCACACCATGCAAGCGAATAATTTCACGAAAGAACAAATCAGCAACATTAACAGCATCATCGCTTTTATGACATGGTATAAAGTGTGCCATTTTCGAGAATCTATCCACGACAACAAATATGCTATCCCTCCCCTTCTTTGTTCGAGGTAAACCTAAAACAAAGTCCATAGATATGTCCTCCCAAGGAACACTAGGTACAGGCAAAGGCATATATAAACCATGAGGATTGAGTCGTGACTTAGCTTTTTGACATGTAGTGCAGCGAGCAATAAAACGCTCAACATCCCGTCTCATCTTCTTCACGCCAAAATGTCCCATTAATCCTCCTCCATGCGCTTCCTGCAACAACAAAAGACGAACGGAGCTAGCTGGAATGCATAGCTTGTTAGCACGAAACACAAATCCATCGTTAACGACAAACTTGTTCCACATTCTTCCTTCTTTACAATTCTGCATTACATCTTTAAAATCAGCATCATGCACATATTGATCTTTGATGGTCTCCAAACCAAATATTTTGAAGTCAAGTTGTGAAAGCATAGTATAGCTACGAGACAATGCATTAGCTATAATATTTTCTTTTCCCTTCTTGTGTTTAATGACATAAGGGAAAGTCTCAATGAATTCAACCCATTTAGCATGTCTACGATTCAGTTTAGCTTGACTTTTAATATGTTTCAAAGATTCATGATCAGAATGTATAACAAATTCTTTGGGCCATAAATAATGTTGCCATGTTTCTAAAGTCCGAACAAGAGCATATAATTCTTTATCATAAGTAGAATAATTCAGACTAGGCCCACTCAATTTTTCAGAAAAGTATGCAACAGGTTTGCCATCTTGTAATAACACACCTCCTAATCCAATTCCACTAGCATCACATTCAAGCTCAAAAGTCTTATTAAAATCAGGAAGTTGGAGTAAAGGAGCATGTGTCAACTTATCTTTCAATACCGTGAAGGCTTCTTCCTGTGCGGTACCCCAAAGAAAAGGCACATCTTTCTTTGTAAGCTCATTGAGAGGTGCAGCAATGGTGCTGAAATCTCTCACAAAACGCCTGATAGAGGCGGAGGTGTCCCGTCTTTCGATGAGATGATGGATATCGCTTTGGTGGAAGTCGACTTTGACGATCCGACTACGAACGTGCGAGGACGTCGCGCCTTAGCAATCGCTAAACCAACTCCGAGAGGTTATTGACCACACCGGAGCACGATCAACCTGACCACGAGGGTCTGTTTCCTGCGAGCAAACGAAGAACAAGCAAGAAACTAAGATTGCAATCTGGATATTGCGAATATAAGATGAAAGCTTTATTGATCAAGGTGGGGTTCTGTGACGCCTTTGTCTGGTCGTTGAACACAAACGAAGTACGCGAAGTTGCAGCTATGGCGAACTTTTAATCTAAACAAAACCCAAAGTCTAAACGATGCCCTAAGGGCTGTATATATGGAGGAAGAGGGGGCAATTTCGTGGCCCTTGGTGGAGGGGTCCGAAATCAACCCTATCTCTTGTTTCCCCACACATACGGACTCTAAAAATAGCCTATACTTATGTATTTCGAAATTACATGGGCCTGGCCCAATAATAAGGTGACGCAGCACCTAAAATAGCCTCGGGACGAAATTTATGAAGTGGCATCTTGTATATTTCGTCCAAGGCTTCATGCACCCATTATGGTGGCTTCAAAGTCCTGAAATCATCACTTGTAACTCCGTTCTTGTTTCCCTTGCACATGCCATCATCTCCATGCTTGTTCTTGCTCCAATGTTCATCCTTCTCCAAGCTAGGCCCTTCATTTGTAAGCAAAACCAATGTATCCAATTTAGGCAGCATCATATTCTCATGAACATTAGAATCATTACCAAGAAACGAAAGTACCTGGTAATTTAGTTGGCGTGCACGAGCTCTAGTAATTGGTCCAGTATGTATAGCAGCAGGGGCTGTGGGTGTAACAATTGTATTGATGTCCTCATCATTTTGATGCTAAACAACATGCTGAATTGATTTTAAAAATGCATGAGTTAACTAAGGAAAACATTGAGCGTATGAATGCTAAATATAAACTTGCTGGAGATAAGGGTAGAAAACATGTTGTGTTTGCACCTGGAGATCTTGTTGCTAATCTTTTGCTACCATATATAGCCAACCCAGCTCCACATATTTCTACACCGTGTATACGTACGCTCCCCTGGCAATCACTTTACTCAATATTCGGAGTTACTTGACACCGCTGGTTGCCGATCACCGCCTGCTGCATGGTAAGAACTTGTAAGACATTGATATTTGCTTTACTGTGAGCGTTTTACCACCACATCCTAGTAGTTATAGGAACATTATTTTTGGGTTTTGTTTCTTGTTCTACTAATCATGACAGGATCCAGAGTCAATTCATGGGCTTTGTCGATCGCGGGAGACGTGCCACCACCTTTGCAAATACCACAACCGTCACGAGAGGTGCACAAACATCCAAATGCACATGATCAGGTTAATGTATCTATACCACCATTTAATGGCCGTTTTAAACCTGCTTTATATATTGGATGGGAGTTCGACATAAAAAATATATTTGCTTCCCATAATTTCGATGAACATAAAAAGGTTAAGGTTGCGGTTGGTTCTTTCACTGGTTATGCTTTGGTTTGGTGGAGTGAATATTGTCGGTTACACCCTGATTATATACCTACTACTTGGGATGATTTGAAACTTGCCATGCGACATACTTTCGTCCCTGCTTATTATACTCGTGACATGATTAACAAGTTGCAACACTTAAAACAAGGTAGTGAAACTGTAACAAAATATTATGATGATTTACAAACTACCTTGTTGCATTCCTCTTTAGAAGAAAGTGAAGATGATTTTATGGATAGATTTTGGGGAGGATTAAACCGTGATATTCAAGAGATACTAATTCATGAAGAGTGTTATCCTATGGACCATTTGTTTCATCTTGCTTGCAAAGCTGAACAGGAAATAAAACGACGTGTTGGCCACGAGGAGAACAAGCGCACGGTGCACATTCCAAGAGTTGATATGATTGTTCCTTCAACTACTAGGCATACTATGACAACCACATCCGTTGTTATCAGGACTACATCACCTCCACCATGTGACACATCGCCCCCGAGAGTGGCTACATCATCTGAGTTGATCATAAGAGGTAATGACAAAGCCACATTTCAGATTAAGCAACGCCGAGGACGGCTTTATTTTCAAGAAGGGGAGGATGATGAGGACATGACTACCTTGGATATGACCAAAAATATTGCATATATGCATATTTGTCAGGTGATTTCTAGTGCAAACTATTCAATAATCTATTTATGTTATCCAGAACAAAAATACTTCACACACTTTTGTGTTTTGTCTAATTGCAGGTGTATGGGACATTTGTACAATCCACATATGAAGATAAGGAAGAAAGAGATGTTTATTTGCTGTCCAAAAAGTTCTCTCACGTCACTTTTGGCCCAAGAGAAGATAGAGTCCAAGTCTCTCACGTTCTGGATTCAGATTCGGACTGCACAGACATACCTGATTCAAAACGCACACAAGTTTTTCATACGGACTCCGAATTGGGTGATTCTTTTTTTGTTGGAAACTAGATTTCGTGCACTTTCCAACCCAATTGGAATCACCTCTAAATTCGTCCGGAGCGTTGAGTTGTGGACGAAACAATCTGATGCTGCAGCAGAATCCGAGTCAAACTACAAGTCCAAAGGTGTTACATCACCTCCACTTGGGCCCATTGGCCTTGTACGACCTAGATTTAGTTTTAGCCTGCCTTGGGACGTCCTCCCACCTCCTTGGCCACCACCCCTTGCTCCTATATAAGTAGATCCATCTAGTAGCTTTTCCTTGGGATTTGTTTAGTTAAAAGTTAGCCATTGCAACTTCGTGTACTTCGTTTGTGTCCAACGACCAGACCAAGACCGCTTCCGGATCCCCACCATTATCAATACTTCATATATATTCGCAATATTCAGATTGCTTTATCATATTCTTGCTCGTTCTTCGATTGCTTGCAGGAATAGACTTTCGTGGTCAGGTTGATCGTGCTCCAGCGTGGTCAATAACCTCTCGGAGTTGGTTTAGCGATTGCTAAGGCGCAACGTCGTGCACGTTTGTAGTCGGATCGTCAAAGTCGTCTCCACCAAATCGATAGTTATCATCTCATCGAAAGATCGGGACACCTCGCCTCTATCAAGTGGTATCAGTTTTCAGGTTGCTCGGTGAGAATTTCCAGTTTTCCTAGATTAGATTTATTTTCTTACCTATTGTCCAAGAAAAAGCCACAAAAAAGAGTTAGATCTATTCATCCTTGGTCCAAGCCAGTCTGAGCCTTTGCAATTTTCTTTTCATTGCTTGCATAGTTGAATTATCGGTTGCATCGTCGTGTCGAGTTGCTGGTCTTAGTGTCTAGTTCGTTTAGAGTTTCGAGTTCTGTTCACATTAGTGACGCCACCGCTGCATCATTATCTCTTCCGCTGTCCACCACCCATCCATCAATTTCCACCACGTGCTACCCATCATTCATTGTCATAATAATAGTTGAGATCGTTCACATCTTCACTTGATCCAATCTGCATCTTATCTAGTTTGTTTTGGAAAGAGGGAGAAAAAAAGAGAGAAAAAAACGAGAGAGAAAAAAAGGAGAAAAAAAAAGTCAGAGAAAAAAAAAGGAGAGAAAGAAAAAAAAGTGTGAGGAAAAAAAGAGAGAAGAAAAAAAAATCGGCACAAACTTTTTCAGAGGAAAGTTGAAGACAAAGTTGTTGATATATCCTGCTTGGCTGTTGTTTCACCTCATTATCTTTACTGCCGTTGTGATCTTCACTTATATCTTGCTGTCCAGAGCTACTTAGTGTCCTTCATTGATGCTAGTTGTGCTACGACGTGACCTCATTAGTGTTCTAGGCTCGCGTCTCTAGTTCGGTCTAGCCTAGGACCAGCACAGTACCGTCGTTGAGCGTTTATTCAACATTGCATCTTTGAATTGATTATTGCTAATATTTTGCTACCATATATAGCCAACCCAGCTCCACATATTTCTACACCGTGTATACGTACGCTCCCCTGGCAATCGCTTTACTCAATATTCGGAGTTACTTGACACCGCTGGTTGCCGATCACCGCCTGCTGCATGGTAAGAACTTGTAAGACATTGATATTTGCTTTACTGTGAGCGTTTTACCACCACATCCTAGTAGTTATAGGAACATTATTTTTGGGTTTTGTTTCTTGTTCTACTAATCATGACAGGATCCAGAATCAATTCATGGGCTTTGTCGATCGCGGGAGACGTGCCACCACCTTTGCAAATACCACAACCGTCACGAGAGGTGCACAAACATCCAAATGCACATGATCAGGTTAATGTATCTATACCACCATTTAATGGCCGTTTTAAACCTGCTTTATATATTGAATGGGAGTTCGACATAAAAAATATATTTGCTTCCCATAATTTCGATGAACATAAAAGGTTAAGGTTGCGGTTGGTTCTTTCACTGGTTATGCTTTGGTTTGGTGGAGTGAATATTGTCGGTTACACCCTGATTATATACCTACTACTTGGGATGATTTGAAACTTGCCATGCGACATACTTTCGTCCCTGCTTATTATACTCGTGACATGATTAAGAAGTTGCAACACTTAAAACAAGGTAGTGAAACTGTAACAAAATATTATGATGATTTACAAACTACCTTGTTGCATTCCTCTTTAGAAGAAAGTGAAGATGATTTTATGGATAGATTTTGGGGAGGATTAAACCGTGATATTCAAGAGATACTAATTCATGAAGAGTGTTATCCTATGGACCATTTGTTTCATCTTGCTTGCAAAGCTGAACAGGAAATAAAACGACGTGTTGCCCACGAGGAGAACAAGCGCACGGTGCACATTCCAAGAGTTGATATGATTGTTCCTTCAACTACTAGGCATACTATGACAACCACATCCGTTGTTGTCAGGACTACATCACCTCCACCATGTGACACATCGCCCCCGAGACTGGCTACATCATCTGAGTTGATCATAAGAGGTAATGACAAAGGTACTGATCTTCCATCTCTACATGAGAATGATGAATGCCTTGTCAATTTGAATGCGCCATCTGATGAGCTACCCACTACTTTGATCACACCACCTATTTT
The DNA here is from genome assembly GCF_002162155.2 of Triticum dicoccoides. NCBI lineage: Eukaryota > Viridiplantae > Streptophyta > Magnoliopsida > Poales > Poaceae > Triticum > Triticum dicoccoides. The sequence continues at coordinate 312,760,240 of NC_041391.1, forward strand.
AGAGGACTACGTTGATAATTTGACTTTGCCATGTGATCAAACAACTGAAATACCAACAATTTTGAGTGCACCCATTGAATTAACTATTGATGCAAAAGAACCAATGTTTAATCATTTTGATATGACCTCTAATCTTGGTGATGATTCTGTGTTGAATGACTTATTGCATGTTTTCTTATTTAAGCATGTTGTAGCATGTAAATTTGATGCAAGTAAGGTTTATTCACCAATGTTGGGATGGTTTAATGATGAACATTGTCAATCTTTTGAAATGAATAAGAGCTTCACTTATATGTGCAAACTGAGTTGCAATATTTTCATGCCTTCTACTTCTTGTGCTAATTTTTTGGCTTTAGATTTTATGAACTATGCAAGTTACTCATCTATTCATGTGTCATATATGCAAAAATCAAGGGAAGTAAAAATGGATGAAATATACATATACAACATGTACACCTTGTCTCTTTTGTTAGCCACATTTCAGATTAAGCAACGCCGAGGACGGCTTTATTTTCAAGAAGGGGAGGATGATGAGGACATGACTACCTTGGATATGACCAAAAATATTGCATATATGCATATTTGTCAGGTGATTTCTAGTGCAAACTATTCAATAATCTATTTATGTTATCCAGAACAAAAATACTTCACACAGTTTTGTGTTTTGTCTAATTGCAGGTGTATGGGACATTTGTACAATCCACATATGAAGATAAGGAAGAAAGAGATGTTTATTTGCTGTCCAAAAAATTCTCTCACGTCACTTTTGGCCCAAGAGAAGATAGAGTCCAAGTCTCTCACGTTCTGGATTCAGATTCGGACTGCACAGACATACCTGACTCAAAACGCACACAAGTTTTTCATACGGACTCCGAATTGGGTGATTCTTTTTTTGTTGGAAACTAGATTTCGTGCACTTTCCAACCCAATTGGAATCACCTTCAAATTCGTCCGGAGCGTTGAGTTGTGGACGAAACAATCTGATGCTGCAGCAGAATCCGAGTCAAACTACAAGTCCAAAGGTGTTACATCACCTCCACTTGGGCCCATTGGCCTTGTACGACCTAGATTTAGTTTTAGGCTGCCTTGAGACGTCCTCCCACCTCCTTGGCCGCCACCCCTTGCTCCTATATAAGTAGATCCATCTAGTAGCTTTTCCTTGGGATTTGTTTAGTTAAAAGTTAGCCATTGCAACTTCGTGTACTTCGTTTGTGTCCAACGACCAGACCAAGACCGCTTCCGGATCCCCACCATTATCAATACTTCATATATATTCGCAATATTCAGATTGCTTTATCATATTCTTGCTCGTTCTTCGATTGCTTGCAGGAATAGACTTTCGTGGTCAGGTTGATCGTGCTCCAGCGTGGTCAATAACCTCTCGGAGTTGGTTTAGCGATTGCTAAGGCGCAACGTCGTGCACGTTTGTAGTCGGATCGTCAAAGTCGTCTCCACCAAATCGATAGTTATCATCTCATCGAAAGATCGGGACACCTCGCCTCTATCAAGTGGTATCAGAGTTCAGGTTGCTCGGTGAGAATTTCCAGTTTTTCCTAGATTAGATTTATTTTCTTACCTATTGTCCAAGAAAAAGCCACAAAACAAAAGTTAGATCTATTCATCCTTTGTCCTAGCCAGACTGAGCCTTTGCAATTTTCTTTTCATAGTTTGCATTATTGAATTATCGGTTGCATCGCCGTGTCGAGTTGCTGGTCTTAGTGTCTACTTCCTTTAGAGTTTCGAGTTCTGTTCACATTAGTCACGCAGCCGCTGCATCATTATCCCATCCGCTGTCCACCATCCCATCCACCAATTTCCACCATGTGCTACGCACTGTTTATTGTCATAATCATAGTTGAGGTCACTCACATCTTCGCCTGATCGAATCTGCATCTTATCTAGTTTGTCTTGGAAAGAGGAAGAAAAAGAAGATAAAGAAAAAAAAGAGAAAAAAGGAAAGGAAAAAAAAGAAAAAGAGGGAGAAGAAAAAGAAAAAAAAAGGCGTGAGAAAAAAAGAGAGAAGAAAAAAAATTGGATCTATCTAGAATCAATCTCGTACCTGAATTTGGATTGGAATCTGTTTTGCGCACGGTTCAGTAAAACAGGTGTATCTTCCTCATACGAAGTCAGTTTTGGCTCCGTGATTACTCAAATTGAAGATAGCGACGAGCTGCATCTAAATAGTTGCAGAAGCTAGTTCAATATTTGACACCTCAAAATCGGCTTCTAAATAGGTCTTTTCACCCTCCGAAGTTTGTGAACACAGCTTGTTCCAATTTTTCAGGCCAGTTTTAGAATTCTTTGACTCATCATATCAACTCGGAATTGAGTGATTCTTTTTGCATTGGAAAGCTTGAGTTAGTAGCATTCTTTGAAAGAATTTATCAGAAAATTGTCTCAAACTTTTCAAGAGGAAAGTTGGAGAGAGAGTTGTTGTATATCCTGCTTGGCAGTTGTTTTTCATCATTATCTTCACTGCCGTTGTGATCTTCACTTATATCTTGCTGTCAAGAGCTACTTAGTATCCTTCATTGATGCTAGTTGTGCTACGCCGTGACCTCATTAGTGTTCTAGGCTCGCGTCTCTAGTCCAGTCTAGCCTAGGACCAGCACAGTACCGTCGTTGAGCGTTTATTCAACATTGCATCTTTGAATTGATTATTGCTAATCTTTTGCTACCATATATAGCCAACCCAGCTCCACATATTTCTACACCGTGTATACGTACGCTCCCCTGGCAATCACTTTACTCAATATTCGGAGTTACTTGACACCGCTGGTTGCCGATCACCGCCTGCTGCATGGTAAGAACTTGTAAGACATTGATATTTGCTTTACTGTGAGCGTTTTACCACCACATCCTAGTAGTTATAGGAACATTATTTTTGGGTTTTGTTTCTTGTTCTACTAATCATGACAGGATCCAGAGTCAATTCATGGGCTTTGTCGATCGCGGGAGACGTGCCACCACCTTTGCAAATACCACAACCGTCACGAGAGGTGCACAAACATCCAAATGCACATGATCAGGTTAATGTATCTATACCACCATTTAATGGCCGTTTTAAACCTGCTTTATATATTGAATGGGAGTTCGACATAAAAAATATATTTGCTTCCCATAATTTCGATGAACATAAAAAGGTTAAGGTTGCGGTTGGTTCTTTCACTTGTTATGCTTTGGTTTGGTGGAGTGAATATTGTCGGTTACACCCTGATTATATACCTACTACTTGGGATGATTTGAAACTTGCCATGCGACATACTTTCGTCCCTGCTTATTATACTCGTGACATGATTAAGAAGTTGCAACACTTAAAACAAGGTAGTGAAACTGTAACAAAATATTATGATGATTTACAAACTACCTTGTTGCATTCCTCTTTAGAAGAAAGTGAAGATGATTTTATGGATAGATTTTGGGGAGGATTAAACCGTGATATTCAAGAGATACTAATTCATGAAGAGTGTTATCCTATGGACCATTTGTTTCATCTTGCTTGCAAAGCTGAACAGGAAATAAAACGACGTGTTGGCCACGAGGAGAACAAGCGCACGGTGCACATTCCAAGAGTTGATATGATTGTTCCTTCAACTACTAGGCATACTATGACAACCACATCCGTTGTTGTCAGGACTACATCACCTCCACCATGTGATACATCGCCCCCGAGAGTGGCTACATCATCTGAGTTGATCATAAGAGGTAATGACAAAGGTACTGATCTTCCATCTCTACATGAGAATGATGAATGCCTTGTCAATTTGAATGCGCCATCTGATGAGCTACCCACTACTTTGATCACACCACCTATTTTAGAGGACTACGTTGATAATTTGACTTTGCCATGTGATCAAACAACTGAAATACCAACAATTTTGAGTGCACCCATTGAATTAACTATTGATGCAAAAGAACCAATGTTTAATCATTTTGATATGACCTCTAATCTTGGTGATGATTCTGTGTTGAATGACTTATTGCATGTTTGCTTATTTAAGCATGTTGTAGCATGTAAATTTGATGCAAGTAAGGTTTATTCACCAATGTTGGGATGGTTTAATGATGAACATTGTCAATCTTTTGAAATGAATAAGAGCTTCACTTATATGTGCAAACTGAGTTGCAATATTTTCATGCCTTCTACTTGTGCTAATTTTTTGGCTTTAGATTTTATGAACTATGCAAGTTACTCATCTATTCATGTGTCATATATGCAAAAATCAAGGGAAATAAAAATGGATGACATATACATATACAACATGTACACCTTGTCTCTTTTGTTAGCCACATTTCAGATTAAGCAACGCCGAGGACGGCTTTATTTTCAAGAAGGGGAGGATGATGAGGACATGACTACCTTGGATATGACCAAAAATATTGCATATATGCATATTTGTCAGGTGATTTCTAGTGCAAACTATTCAATAATCTATTTATGTTATCCAGAACAAAAATACTTCACACACTTTTGTGTTTTGTCTAATTGCAGGTGTATGGGACATTTGTACAATCCACATATGAAGATAAGGAAGAAAGAGATGTTTATTTGCTGTCCAAAAAGTTCTCTCACGTCACTTTTGGCCCAAGAGAAGATAGAGTCCAAGTCTCTCACGTTCTGGATTCAGATTCGGACTGCACAGACATACCTGACTCAAAACGCACACAAGTTTTTCATACGGACTCCGAATTGGGTGATTCTTTTTTTGTTGGAAACTAGATTTCGTGCACTTTCCAACCCAATTGGAATCACCTCTAAATTCGTCCGGAGCGTTGAGTTGTGGACGAAACAATCTGATGCTGCAGCAGAATCCGAGTCAAACTACAAGTCCAAAGGTGTTACATCACCTCCACTTGGGCCCATTGGCCTTGTACGACCTAGATTTAGTTTTAGCCTGCCTTGGGACGTCCTCCCACCTCCTTGGCCACCACCCCTTGCTCCTATATAAGTAGATCCATCTAGTAGCTTTTCCTTGGGATTTGTTTAGTTAAAAGTTAGCCATTGCAACTTCGTGTACTTCGTTTGTGTCCAACGACCAGATCAAGACCACTTCCGGATCCCCACCATTATCAATACTTCATATATATTCGCAATATTCAGATTGCTTTATCATATTCTTGCTCGTTCTTCGATTGCTTGCAGGAATAGACTTTCGTGGTCAGGTTGATCGTGCTCTAGCGTGGTCAATAACCTCTCGGAGTTGGTTTAGCGATTGCTAAGGCGCAACGTCGTGCACGTTTGTAGTCGGCTCGTCAAAGTCGTCTCCACCAAATCGATAGTTATCATCTCATCGAAAGATCGGGACACCTCGCCTCTATCAGGGGCTCGGGCCGGATTTCCGGGACCTGATGTCCAGAAACTTGTGCGAAAATGCACTCCAGGAGCCGGATGTCCGGGCTAATGGGCGGATGTCCGGGATGGCCGGATGTCCGGGGGTCGGGCCGGATGTCCGGGCTCCAAATCCGAGGATGAACTCGAGGAACTCGATTTTGGGGCGGAAATTGATGATTTCAGGGGCAAAATTGGAGAGATTCCGTGGAGATGCTAGATCCACTTGAAACCAAGCAAATCCATGGATCAAAATCAACAAAACATCATCAAACCAATAAATCGCAAAAAAAATTGGGGGCTATTTTTTGTGGGGATTTTCGGATTTAGGACGAAATCAACAAAATCAAGCTAGAAAAGGAGGGGTATGGGCTCGAAATACGTGATCAATGTGGCTCATGATACCATGATGATGTAGGGCGGAACCCTATGGTGACGATCCTTCACGTTTGGAGTGGATCCTACGGGGAATCACGAAGAACACGCGGAAGCACAAAGGGGAAACGCGGGGAAAACAAGGGGAATCACGAAACCGACAAGGAATCATATCACACAAGTGCTAGATCACCGAACACATAAGGTAGCACAAGATTCAAAATCAACAAAGGAAAGATACAAAGGTAGCCGTTCTTCTCCGAGAGGAGGTCTTGAATCCATGCGGGGATCTTCCCGTAAAGGGGCCTTGAATCCAAGTGGATCTTCTCCGAAGAGGCCGTGGTCTCTCACGAGGAGGAGATCCGATGGATGAGCGAGGCTCTATCTCACAGATGAGCTAAATCAACGCTAACCCTAAAACATAGGTGGAAGGGGAGTATATATAGTCTAAGGGGCGAAGGGGTCTATTTTCAGAAAGCTCCTATTTATTTCGATTGATATCTCTAGCAAATATATGCGTAGCGTATGTCAAGATAAAGTAAATCAATCTGTATGACGGCAGGGAGCGGAGGCAGCTTCAACTCAAGTGAGGAGCAAGCTTACCTCGGGCGGGTAGATTGATCGGCTCCTTCATATCTCGGGATTTCGCTTAGGCCACCCAGGCCATACCATAGAAAAAAGATCTGGTTTCCTTTCCCTCATCAACCTGCCGTTCTTTTATTTCACGAAAGAATCTTTCCGCCCGTATTGAGCAACTCAAATTCCTCGGCCCGGATGCACTACACGCAGGTAGGGGAGGCCGGATGTCCGGGCAACGGGCCGGATGTCCGGGCCTTCGCGAGGTGCCGGATGTCCGAGCTAGCGGGCCGGATGTCCGGGCTGGAGTGGCCGATTCTTCTGCTCTCTGGATAGCATGCGCCGGATTTTCGGGCAGGCGCCGGATGTCCGGTGGCTCGGGAAGGGCCGGATGTGTGGGCCTCTGGCCGGATGTCCGGGCTGACGGGGTTCAGCTTCTGGACGCGTTCTGTGATGGGCGCCGGATGTCCGGGCTGTGGCCGGATGTTTGGGCTTGCGGGAAGGGCCTGATGTCCGGGTTGGGGCCGGATGTCCGGAGCCTATAGCGGCTGGCTCTTCTTCCTTCTCCTCTTCCATGCTTGGCCTTTGTCCTTTGATTCTCCATGGTCATCTCGGTTGTACCTGAGTTTAGGCAAGGTCCATGCATGAGGTAGTAGCCATGTCTCACGCGAATGGAAAGGGGAAGCATTTAGGAACGTGTTCACCTTGTGTACAATGGCGCATAGTCGAGGTGTCATCTTATGTATCCTTAGGGCTTGGGGAGTAGTCGGAGTGTACATGGGTATGAATGTGGGATGCTCCGCATCAAGCTTCTCCAAGTGGAGGTCTAGATCTCCTAAAGGAGGAAGATGAGCAAAGCCTTCTTTTGTGTTCTAATATCTTTGCTAACCTTACAAATGACCTAGGAGGTGTCTTTATATAGTCTAGGGGTGAAACAAGTCAAGAAGAGAGGGGTACAAGGCCAAAAAGGCCATAAACGTGCGGCTGGGCGAAGGGGTCCGGGCACCCGGGCAACTTGGTCCGGGCACCCGGACTGCTCAGGGGCCGGTTGGCGGGTGGCCGGGCACCCGGGGGCCCAAGTCCCGGGCACCCAGGGTGGCGCTGGAGGTGGCCAGGCGGGGCGGCCGGGCACCCGGGGCAGAGCCCAGCGGCTGGGGCAGTGGGGGCCGGGCACCCGGCCAGCCAAGGCCCGGGCACCTGGGGGCGCGGCTGTAGGGCGGCAGGAGCCCGGCCCCCGGGGGCTGCAGGTGCCGGGCACCCGGGGCGTCCAGGGGGTTTTGCCCCTTCTCCTCCTTCTTCATTCTTCTCGTTCTCTCCTTCCTTCTCTTCTTTCCCTTGCTTTGTGCTCACTTGAGTCTCCTTCCTCTCCTTCTCACTATCATCTTCTTGGTACCTAAGCATGCATAATGTTTCTGATGATGGTAGAATCCAATTCTCACATGAACCCAAACGTGACTCGAATAAGAAGGAAGTGACCTCGTTCTCGACGTTGTGTGCACGTGCTCTTGTCATTGGCCCACTTGGTGCTTGTGGTGGTGATGGAGTGTCGGTGCGGGTAGTCGAGGGATACTCCGTATCATCTCCCCCCCCCCCCTTGGGAGAGATCCGTCCACGGATCGTGCTCTTCATCACCATGGTACTTGGCCAAGTCTTTGACGTTGAAGATGTCGCTAATGTTGTACTTGTCGCGTGGGATGTCGACCTTGTAGGCGTTGTCGTTGTAGCGTGCAAGCACCTTGAATGGTCCGTCGGCTCATGGGAGTAGCTTGGACTTGTGTTCCTTGGGGAAGCGGTCTTTGCGGAGATGTATCCATACTTGATCACCCGGTTGGAACACCATTGGAGACTTGTTGATGTTGAGCTTGGCGGTGAGGCGTTGTACTTGGCGCTCGATCGTGGAACGTGTTTATTCATGCATCTTCTTGAGGTAGGCGGCTCTTGCACTTGCGTCCATGTTTGCTCGTTCTTGAAGCGGTAGAGGAAGGATGTCCAATGGCGACAAAGGGTTGAAACCGTAGATGACCTCGAAGGGGGACTTGCCGGTTGTAGAGTGTCTTGCACGATTGTAGGCGTACTCGGCGATGGGTAGGCACTCCTCCCACTCCTTGATGTTCTTCTTGATCAACACACGTTGGTGAAGCGGGCGACATCGCGAAACATCTTGGGCCAATAATAGTTCTTGGAGAGCGTGGCAAAAGTCTTGTCATGTCCAAAGTGTCCCATGAGTCCGCCTCCATGAGCCTCTTGCAAAAGGAGCAAACGAAGAGAAGACTCGGGAATGCATAGTTTGTTAGCTCTCATAAGATAACCATCCTTGATATAATATCTTTCCCAAGAAGTATGCGTCACACACTTAGCATAAGGAGTAGCAAAAGTCACATCACCCTCATACAAGTCTTTGATATGATCAAATCCAACTACATTCAATTCAAGTTGAGTAAGTAACATGCATTTGCGGGAAAGGGCATCGGCCACCATGTTTTCTTTGCCTTTAATGTACTTTATCACATAGGGAAAAGATTCAATGAATTCACTCCATTTAGCATGCCGTTTATTCAACTTGGTTTGACCTTTGAGGTATTTAAGTGTTTCATGATCGGTGTGTATGACAAACTCATGCGGTCTAAGGTAATGCTCCCACACATGTAACACACGCACTAAAGCAAACAATTCTTTGTCATAGATGGGATAGTTAAGTTGAGCACTGGAAAGTTTTTCCCTAAAATATGCAATAGCTTTTTCTTGCATCAAAACTCCACCAATTCTGGTACCACTTGCATCGCAATGAACCTCAAAAGTTTTGTCAAAGTTGGGTAAAGCAAGAATCGGAGCATGTGTAAGCAAAGATTTGAGCTCATCAAAATAGGTTGATTGCAAAGGTCCCCAAATAAAAGGAGCATTCTTCTTACTCAAAGCATGCAAAGGAGCGGCAATAGTGCTAAAATCTTTCACAAAGCAACGATAAAAACCCGCAAGGCCAAGAAAACTTTGCACTTGTTGCAAATTGGTGGGTTGGGGCCAAGTTTTAATTGCTTCAATTTTAGATTCATCAACATGTAAACCCTTGGAAGAAACAACGAATCCCAAGAAAACAAGCTTGTCAAGACCAAACATGCACTTTTTCATGTTGTCATAAAGACGTTCCTTGCGAAGAGTTTGTAAAACAGCCCTAACATGACTTAGATGCTCTTTCATGGATTTGCTAAAGACAAGAATATCATCAAAGTAAACCACAACGAAAACTCCAATGTAAGGTCGAAGCACAAAATGCATAAGACGCATGAAAGTACCAGGAGCTTCCGATAAACCCATAGGCATAACCAACCACTCGTACAAGCCAAATTTAGTTTTGAAAGCGGTTTTCCATTCATCACCTTCTTGTATGCGGATTTGATAATAACCACTTTTAAGATCAATTTTTAAGAAAATGGTGGCACTAAGTTCATCAAGCATATCATCTAAGAGAGGAATGGGATGCCTATAACAAACGGTAATAGCATTGATAGGTCTACAATCCGAGCACATGCGAAAACTACCATCTTGCTTGGGCACAAGTATAACTGGAACGGCACAAGGGCTTAAGCTTTCACGTACATGACCGTTGTCGATGAGTTGTTGTACTTGCCGTTGTATCTCCTTTGTTTCTTCAGGGTTGACGCGGTAGGGAGCCTTGTTTGGAAGAGGTGCGCCGGGGATGAGGTCGATCCGATGTTCAATGCCACGTAGAGGAGGTAGACCCGGAGGTAGCTCATCGGGGAAAACATCTTGAAATTCCTATAAAAGAGATTGAAACACCAAAGGTAGCTCGTGAGAGGTGTTAGTTTTTGGTTCTCCATCCTTGCACACAAGGACAAAGTGCATCACACTCGATGGGTTCTCACACACTTCTCTCATCTCACTTTTTGTGGCAAATAGTATGAGGTTTTTCTCTCTAGGCGAAGAGGCGCTCAAGTTTGGCTTGTGGCTCTCACTCACGTTTGGGTGGATCACTTTCTCACTCTTCTCTCCATGATGGGTGGCTTGCTTGTCGGCTATCACTTGACTAGGAGACATAAGTCGTAGCACATATTCCTTCCCTTTCATCTTGAAGCTATAGTGATTGGTACGCCCGTTGTGGATGACACCACGGTCGAATTGCCATGGTCGACCAAGAAGGAGGTGGCAAACGGTCGTTGGGACCACATCACACTCCAAAGTGTCCTCATATGCACCAATTTTGAAGGAGACTTGGACCGTATGCTCAACTCGGATAGTGCCGGAGTCACTTAGCCATTGAACCTTGTAAGGGTGTGGATGCTTCCTCTTGACCAATTGAAGCTTGGAGCATAGTTCTTCACTTGCCAAATTGTGGCAACTACCTCCGTCGATGATGACCTTGACGAACCTTCCATTGATGCCGGCCTTGGTGTGGAAGATGTGGCACCATTGGTCTTATTCGTGGTGGTGTTGGAGCGTCAAGACCTTGGAGACCACGAGAGAGGGACTTGAATCATTGTCACAAAATACTTGGTCATCTTCATCTTCGTTCACGCGTCGGTGCATGGCCACGTGCTCAATGGCTTCCATTTCTTCTTCACTCATCGAGTCATATTGATGAGGACATCAATACAATTGTTACACCCACAGCCCCTGCTGCTATACATACTGGACCAATTACTAGAGCTCGTGCACGCCAACTAAATTACCAGGTACTTTCGTTTCTTGGTAATGATTTTAATGTTCATGAGAATATGATGCTGCCTAAATTGGATACATTTGTTTTGCTTACAAATGAAGGGCCTAGCTTGGAGAAGGATGAACATTGGAGCAAGAACAAGCATGGAGATGATGGCATGCGCAAGGGGAACAAGAACGGAGTTACAAGTGATGATTTCAGGACTTTGAAGCCACCATAATGGGTGCATGAAGCCTTGGACGAAATATACAAGATGCCACTTCATAAATTTCGTCCCGAGGCTATTTTTGGTGCTGCGTCACCTTATTATTGGGCCAGGCCCATGTAATTTCGAAATACGTAAGTATAGGCTATTTTTAGAGTTCGTATGTGTGGGGAAACAAGAGATAGGGTTGATTTCGGACCCCTCCACCAAGGGCCACGAAATTCCCCCCTCTTCCTCCATATATACAGCCCTTAGGGCATCGTTTAGACTTTGGGTTTTGTTTAGATTAAAAGTTCGCCATAGCTGCAACTTCGCGTACTTCGTTTGTGTTCAACGACCAGACAAAGGCGTCATAGAACCCCACCTTGATCAATAAAGCTTTCATCTTATATTCGCAATATCCAGATTGCAATCTTAGTTTCTTGCTTCTTCTTCGTTTGCTCGCAGGAAACAGACCCTCGTGGTCAGGTTGATCGTGCTCCGGCGTGGTCAATAACCTCTCGGAGTTGGTTTAGCGATTGCTAAGGCGCGACGTCCTCGCACGTTCGTAGTCGGATCGTCAAAGTCGACTTCCACCAAAGCGATATCCATCATCTCATCGAAAGACGGGACACCTTTGCCTCTATCACATATGTGCCGTCATCGTTGAAGATCATTGTTCGCTTGTTGGTGCATTGGAAGGACTTGTGGCCTCGGCCGCCACATGTGAAGCATTTGAATGAACTTGTCTTGACGGGATCATCGGGAGGCGCCGAAGATGAAGGAGTCTTGGATTTGTAGGTGCTTGCCAGAGGACGAGTCGAGGAAGGTGCCACTTTCTTGGAACTTGACTTGTCGCCGGTACTTGGTGATGCTCGAGTTGATGTAGGAGGTGCCGAAGTCGCGGGAGCTTGAGAGTAGGAGCCGTAGGTCTTGGACGAGTACTTGGCGTATTTGAAGTCATCTTGCACTTGTCGCTCGGTCTTGGTCGCTTGATGAACTAGCTCAAGAAGGTTGGAGTATGGTTGGAAGTCGGTGATCCGCTTGATTGGGTGGTTGAGGCCGTTCAAGAAACGTGCCATTGTTTGCTCGCCATCTTCCTTGACATTGGCTCGTATCATGGCAATCTCCATTTCTTGGTAGTATTCTTCCACCATCTTGGTGCCTTGCTTGAGGAGTTGCAACTTCTTGAAAAGATCTCGATGTAGTGAGTAGGCACAAAGCGGGCTCTCATGACTTCCTTCATGGCTTCCCAAGTTGTGATTGGTGGTTCACCTCTTGTATGTCGTCGCTCGATCACTTGTTCCCACCAAATGAGGACATAGTCTTGGAACTCGAGGGAGGCCATGGCTATCTTCTTTTCTTCATCATAGTTGTGGAGGAGAAAAATCTTGTCCACCTTCAATGCCCAAGAGAGATATTCTTCAGGATCATTGCTTCCGGAGAACTTTGGCATGGTGAACTTGAGCTTGCCGTAGCGGAGTTCTTCATCTTGATAGCGGTTGTGATATCGCTCTTGCCTTGGAAAGTCCTCAAATGCTCATTCCTTGTGATGTCGCTCTTGGCGTCGAGGAGGGTCTTGAAGCACTTGTTCCACTTGGTGTCTCTCTTGTCTTGGAGGAGGGCGAGGAATTGTGCTTGGTTGCGCCTTTCTTGTTGCTCTTCGCGTCGGGCGACTTCTTCTTGTATCTCACGACGAAAAGCTTCCTCTTGTTCTCGCACTTGGCTATTGCGGTCTTCAACGTCTCTAGTGGCCTCGGCGAATGTGCATTGAGCTTCGAGTGCTTGTGCTTCACGTTGCTCTTGTGCTTGTCGAAGTGCATCACCGTCTTGAGGGGCTTGACGTGGTACTTGTGGAGGTATTTGCTCTTGCTCCATTGCTCCATGAGGGACTTGGTGTCGCAGCCGTTCACGTGCTCGAACTCGGTCTTGTAGGCCATTGCCATGGAATGGATTTTCTTGAGCTTGGTGATCTTGATGATGATCACGTCGAGGAGGGCGAGCTCGTGGCGGACTTGCATCATAAGAGGAGTAGTCCGAAGATTGCCAACTTGTACAGTGACTTGAGTGGCGCCGTCTTGAAGAAGCCAATGAGGAAGACGGGCGTCGAACGATCATGTTGTGGAGCTCTTCTGATAAAGGCGGGGTGTCCCGATCTTTCGATGAGATGATAACTATCGATTTGGTGGAGAAGACTTTGACGGTCCGACTACAAACGTGCACGACGTTGCGCCTTAGCAATCGCTAAACCAATCTCCTGAGGTTACTGACGATGCTGAAAGCACGGTCAGCCTGACCACGAAGGTCTATTCCTGCAAGCAATCGAAGAACGAGCAAGAATATGATCAAGCAATCTGAATATTGCAAATAAATATGAAGTATTGATAATGGTGGGGATCCGGAAGCAGTCTTGGTCTGGTCGTTGGACACAAACGAAGTACACGAAGTTGCAATGGCTAACTTTTAACTAAACAAATCCCAAGGAAAAAGCTACTAGATGGATCTACTTATATAGGAGCAAGGGGTGGCGGCCAAGGAGGTGGGAGGACGTCCCAAGGCAGCCTAAAACTAACCCTAGGTCGTACAAGGCTCATGGGCCCAAGTGGAGGTGATGTAACACCTTTGGACTTGTAGTTTGACTCGGATTCTGCTGCAGCATCAGATTGTTTCGTCCACAACTCAACGCTCCAGACGAATTTGAAGGTGATTCCAATTGGGTTGGAAAGTGCACGAAATCTAGTTTCCAACAAAAAAAGAATCACCCAATTCGGAGTCCATATGAAAAACTTGTGTGCGTTTTGAGTCAGGTATGTATGTGCAGTCCGAATCTGAATCCAGAACGTGAGAGACTTGGACTCTATCTTCTCTTGGGCCAAAAGTGACGTGAGAGAACTTTTTGGACAGCAAATAAACATCTCTTTCTTCCTTATCTTCATATGTGGATTGTACAAATGTCCCATACACCTGCAATTAGACAAAACACAAAAGTGTGTGAAGTATTTTTGTTCTGGATAACATAAATAGATTATTGAATAGTTTGCACTAGAAATCACCTGACAAATATGCATATATGCAATATTTTTGGTCATATCCAAGGTAGTCATGTCCTCATCATCCTCCCCTTCTTGAAAATAAAGCCGTCCTCGGCGTTGCTTAATCTGAAATGTGGCTAACAAAAGAGACAAGGTGTACATGTTGTATATGTATATGTCATCCATTTTTATTTCCCTTGACTTTTGCATATATGACACATGAATAGATGAGTAACTTGCATAGTTCATAAAATCTAAATCCAAAAAATTAGCACAAGAAGTAGAAGGCATGAAAATATTGCAACTCAGTTTGCACATATAAGTGAAGCTCTTATTCATTTCAAAAGATTGACAATGTTCATCATTAAACCATCCCAACATTGGTGAATAAACCTTACTTGCATCAAATTTACATGCTACAACATGCTTAAATAAGCAAACATGCAATAAGTCATTCAACACAGAATCATCACCAAGATTAGAGGTCATATCAAAATGATTAAACATTGGTTCTTTTGCATCAATAGTTAATTCAATGGGTGCACTAAAAATTGTTGGTATTTCAGTTGTTTGATCACATGGCAAAGTCAAATTATCAACGTAGTCCTCTAAAATAGGTGGTGTGATCAAAGTAGTGGGTAGCTCATCAGATGGTGCACTCAAATTGACAAGGCATTCATCATTCTCATGTAGAGATGGAAGATCAGTACCTTTGTCATTACCTCTTATGATCAACTCAGATGATGTAGCCACTCTCGGGGGCGATGTGTCACATGGTGGAGGTGATGTAGTCCTGACAACAACGGATGTGGTTGTCATAGTATGCCTAGTAGTTGAAGGAACAATCATATCAACTCTTGGAATGTGCACCGTGCGCTT
Source organism: Triticum dicoccoides (assembly GCF_002162155.2). Classification (NCBI taxonomy): domain Eukaryota; kingdom Viridiplantae; phylum Streptophyta; class Magnoliopsida; order Poales; family Poaceae; genus Triticum; species Triticum dicoccoides. The sequence goes on from NC_041391.1 coordinate 312,775,290, forward strand.
GTTCTCCTCGTGGCCAACACGTCGTTTTATTTCCTGTTCAGCTTTGCAAGCAAGATGAAACAAATGGTCCATAGGATAACACTCTTCATGAATTAGTATCTCTTGAATATCACGGTTTAATCCTCCCCAAAATCTATCCATAAAATCGTCTTCACTTTCTTCTAAAGAGGAATGCAACAAGGTAGTTTGTAAATCATCATAATATTTTGTTACAGTTTCACTCCCTTGTTTTAAGTGTTGCAACTTCTTAATCATGTCACGAGTATAATAAGCAGGGACGAAAGTATGTCGCATGGCAAGTTTCAAATCATCCCAAGTAGTAGGTATATAATCAGGGTGTAACCGACAATATTCACTCCACCAAACCAAAGCATAACCAGTGAAAGAACCAACCGCAACCTTAACCTTTTTATGTTCATCGAAATTATGGGAAGCAAATATATTTTTTATGTCGAACTCCCATTCAATATATAAAGCAGGTTTAAAACGGCCATTAAATGGTGGTATAGATACATTAACCTGATCATGTGCATTTGGATGTTTGTGCACCTCTCGTGACGGTTGTGGTATTTGCAAAGGTGGTGGCACGTCTCCCGCGATCGATGAAGCCCATGAATTGACTCTGGATCCTGTCATGATTAGTAGAACAAGAAACAAAACCCAAAAATAATGTTCCTATAACTACTAGGATGTGGTGGTAAAACGCTCACAGTAAAGCAAATATCAATGTCTTACACGTTCTTACCATGCAGCAGGCGGTGATCGGCAACCAGCGGTGTCAAGTAACTCCGAATATTGAGTAAAGCGATTGCCAGGGGAGCGTACGTATACACGGTGTAGAAATATGTGGAGCTGGGTTGGCTATATATGGTAGCAAAAGATTAGCAATAATCAATTCAGAGATGCAATGTTGAATAAACGCTCAACAACGGTACTGTGCTGGTCCTAGGCTAGACCGGACTAGAGACGCGAGCCTAGAACACTAATGAGGTCACGGCGTAGCACAACTAGCATCAATGAAGGATACTAAGTAGCTCTTGACAGCAAGATATAAGTGAAGATCACAACGGCAGTGAAGATAATGATGAAAAACAACTGCCAAGCAGGATATACAACAACTCTCTCTCCAACTTTCCTCTTGAAAAGTTTGAGACAATTTTCTGATAAATTCTTTCAAAGAATGCTACTAACTCAAGCTTTCCAATGCAAAAAGAATCACTCAATTCCGAGTTGATATGAGGAGTCAAAAAATTCTAAAACTGGCTTGAAAAATTGGAACAAGTTGTGTTCACGAACTTCGGAGGGCAAAAAGACCTATTTAGAAGCCAATTTTGAGGTGTCAAATATTGAACTAGCTTCTGCAACTATTTAGATGCGGCTCGTCGCTATCTTCAATTTGAGTACTCACGGAGCCAAAACGAACTTCGTGTGAGGAAGATACACCTGTTTTACTGAACAGTGCACAAAACAGATTCCAATCCGAATTCAGGTACGAGATTGATTCTAGATAGATCCAATTTCTTTTCTTCTCTCTTTTTTTTCTCACGCTTTTTTTTCTTTTTCTTCTCCCTCTTTTTCTTTTTTTTTCTTTCCATTTTTCTCTCTTTTTTTTTCCTTTTTTTCTCTTTTTTTCTCTATCTTTTTTTTTCTCCCTCTTTCCAAGACAAACTAGATAAGATGCAGATTGGATCAGGCGAAGATGTGAATGACCTCAACTATGATTATGACAATGAACAGTGCATAGCACGTGGTGGAAATTAATAGATGGGATGGTGGACAGCGGAACGTATAATGATGCAGCGGCGGCGTGACTAATGTGAACAGAACTCGAAACTCTAAAGGAACTAGACACTAAGACCAGCAACTGACACGACGATGCAACCGATAATTCAACTATGCAAGCAATGAATAGAAAATTGCAAAGGCTCAGACTGGCTTGGATAAAGGATGAACAGATCTAACTTTTTTTGTGGCTTTTTCTTGGACAATAGGTAAGAAAATAAATCTAATCTAAGAAAAACTGGAAATTCTCACCGAGCAACCTGAAAACTGATACCACTTGATAAAGGCGGGGTGTCCCGATCTTTCGATGAGATGATAACTATCGATTTGGTGGAGAAGACTTTGACGGTCCGACTACAAATGTGCACGACGTTGCGCCTTAGCAATCGCTAAACCAATCTCCTGAGGTTACTGACGATGCTGGAAGCACGGTCAGCCTGACCACGAAGGTCTATTCCTGCAAGCAATCGAAGAACGAGCAAGAATATGATCAAGCAATCTGAATATTGCAAATAAATATGAAGTATTGATAATGGTGGGGATCCGGAAGCAGTCTTGGTCTGGTCGTTGGACACAAACGAAGTACACGAAGTTGCAATGGCTAACTTTTAACTAAACAAATCCCAAGGAAAAAGCTACTAGATGGATCTACTTATATAGGAGCAAGGGGTGGCGGCCAAGAAGGTGGGAGGACGTCCCAAGGCAGCCTAAAACTAACCCTAGGTCGTACAAGGCTCATGGGCCCAAGTGGAGGTGATGTAACACCTTTGGACTTGTAGTTTGACTCGGATTCTGCTGCAGCATCAGATTGTTTCGTCCACAACTCAACGCTCCAGACGAATTTGAAGGTGATTCCAATTGGGTTGGAAAGTGCACGAAATCTAGTTTCCAACAAAAAAAGAATCACCCAATTCGGAGTCCGTATGAAAAACTTGTGTGCGTTTTGAGTCAGGTATGTCTGTGCAGTCCGAATCTGAATCCAGAACGTGAGAGACTTGGACTCTATCTTCTCTTGGGCCAAAAGTGACGTGAGAGAACTTTTTGGACAGCAAATAAACATCTCTTTCTTCCTTATCTTCATATGTGGATTGTACAAATGTCCCATACACCTGCAATTAGACAAAACACAAAAGTGTGTGAAGTATTTTTGTTCTGGATAACATAAATAGATTATTGAATAGTTTGCACTAGAAATCACTTGACAAATATGCATATATGCAATATTTTTGGTCATATCCAAGGTAGTCATGTCCTCATCATCTTCCATTTGTGTGTTGAATTTGTCGTCGATGTTTTAACGAAGGTCGGAGGCGAGTTGTTCCAAGCGTTCACCTAATGCGACGTTTTCTTGATGAAGCGCTCGTTGCGCGATGAAGAAGTGGTTCTTGGAGATGAAGCCGGAATCATCACCTTGCTCCTCGAAAAGTGGGTTCGACGACGAGTTTGGCCTATCCATCAGAACCAAGTGGGGTGAGTAGGAAAATGAGAGAACAATACCAAAGTTACCTTCTCCGAGGATTGAAGATGTAACAAGTGTCACTCAATGTAATGCCACAATAGGAGAATTGGAACCGGGTTTGTTTCTCACACCTACAAGTAAGAGGCTTATGGAGTAGCTCGGTTAGGATGGTGGCAAAAATTTCAAGCAAATGCTAGTCAAAATATCGATAAGGTTGAGAAGGTTCACAAAAATGCAAGTAAAGCAAATAGATCAAACCCAAAGGTATCACTAGGTACACACGCACGGAAGATAGATGGGATCCGCACAACCAAGGAGTGAGCTCAAAATGTGCAACCGCGGAAAATGCTCTTGTTGTGCGAATTCTCGAGAGACACTAGCTCGATTGCTCAAATGGGCAAGATACGCTTGTGCACCTACCTATGAGAGAACCGTGTCGTCTTCAATCCCAACTATGGTATATATGCGAGGACCAAGATGATATAGGTATGCAAGTGGCTCAACTCTATTGCTTACAAGCTCTTTGTTTCTCCTCTTTTGCTTAAAAGTTTTTTTTCTCTATGCTTGATGCTCGAGCCGAGTATGATATGAGACAAGTATGTATGATATGCACGGGAGAGACTTATGGCACAAAGATGATAACACGATCACTACGGTGCACAATAGCGTGGCCTGGCAATTCTCAACTTGCTAGTCTCAGTGGGTAAGCGACGCAAGGTGGCTCGGGCTATCAATGCAAAAGCAAGGTAAGGAGTAAGTGTCGTCGAGGTTACCGTCCTTTCTTACGGTTAGCAATGAAGATGACTCCAAGTCGATGATGGTGACGAAGATGTTACACGCTCCTTGATGAGGACATCAATACAATTGTTACACCCACAGCCCCTGCTGCTATACATACTGGACCAATTACTAGAGCTCGTGCACGCCAACTAAATTACCAGGTACTTTCGTTTCTTGGTAATGATTCTAATGTTCATGGGAATATGATGCTGCCTAAATTGGATACATTTGTTTTGCTTACAAATGAAGGGCCTAGCTTGGAGAAGGATGAACATTGGAGCAAGAACAAGCATGGAGATGATGGCATGCGCAAGGGGAACAAGAACGGAGTTACAAGTGATGATTTCAGGACTTTGAAGCCACCATAATGGGTGCATGAAGCCTTGGACGAAATATACAAGATGCCACTTCATAAATTTCGTCCCGAGGCTATTTTAGGTGCTGCGTCACCTTATTATTGGGCCAGGCCCATGTAATTTCGAAATACATAAGTATAGGCTATTTTTAGAGTCCGTATGTGTGGGGAAACAAGAGATAGGGTTGATTTCGGACCCCTCCACCAAGGGCCACTAAATTCCCCCCTCTTCCTCCATATATACAGCCCTTAGGGCATCGTTTAGACTTTGGGTTTTGTTTAGATTAAAAGTTCGCCATAGCTGCAACTTCGCGTACTTCGTTTGTGTTCAACGACCAGACAAAGGCGTCACAGAACCCCACCTTGATCAATAAAGCTTTCATCTTATATTCGCAATATCCAGATTGCAATCTCAGTTTCTTGCTTGTTCTTCGTTTGCTCGCAGGAAACAGACCCTCGTGGTCAGGTTGATCGTGCTCCGGCGTGGTCAATAACCTCTCGGAGTTGGTTTAGCGATTGCTAAGGCGCGACGTCCTCGCACGTTCGTAGTCGGATCGTCAAAGTCGACTTCCACCAAAGCGATATCCATCATCTCATCGAAAGACGGGACACCTTTGCCTCTATCACTCCTAAGTAGCCGAAACACCTTAGGAAACGAAAAGGCAACACAAAATCGATCAAATGCGGAAGGTGGGTATTTTTGTGATGATTTTTTGGATGTGGGCTAATGGTGGTGGCAGTGGGATGAGTGGATGGGGGATGTCAAGAGCTTCTAAACGAGCTAAAGAACACGAAAAACGGACTTGGGAGGTGGAAATTATTGCGAAAATGGAGTTGGTCGTGGGCTGATTTGGGGGGGGTGCGGGCACCCGGGGGTGTGAGGTGCGGGTGCCCGGGGGTTCGAGGTGCGGGCACCCGGTGTTCTTTGGGATGGGCGGAAAAATTGGGGAAAAAGCAAAATTCCGCGAATTTTGTGGTGGGAAGGGTGGAGATTGTTGGGGAGGGGCTAGATCCACTTGCCAAACATCAAATCCATGGACCAAAACAACCAAATCTCACAAAATCCAACAAATTGCAATAAAAAAATTGGGGCTATTTTTGTGGGGATTTTCGGATTTGGACGAAAAACAACAAAATCAAGCTAGCAAATGGGGGGATGGGACTCCAAGATGTGAATAAACCTTGCTCATGATACCAAGATGTTGTAGGGTCAAACCCTAGGTGATGCGGAGCATCCCTCGCTCATCCCCACGGACGCATCTACATCTCCTTCAACACCACGTGGACCCATGACTCGAGCCCGCTCTAAGGCTATCGAAGATAAGGTGAACTCGCTCCTCTCCGAAATCCCTCTTCCTACCCACGAGACATGGCTACTACCTCAGACGGAAACTCTGTGTGTGATCAGGTACATCGCTGAAGAAGAAGCGACAGGCGTCAACTTTCTGCTCAGCACGGAAACCTTCCCGGAACCTGGCCCGGAACTTCCGGCCCCCGGAACTTCCGGCCTGCCCGGAACTTCCGGCCTCCTTCGACATCGACCACCCCGGGCATGCCAACTTTCTGCTTAGCCCGGAACCTGGCCCGGAACTTCCAGCCCCCGGAACCTCCGGCCTTGCCCGGAACTTCCGGCCCCCGGAAGCCAGCCCTGCTTCACCCGTGCCAACTTTCGGCTTGGCCGGACCCTGCCTGGAACCTCCGGCGCCCGGAACTTCCGGCCCTGCCTGCGCGCAGCCTCTTGGGCCGAGGCCCGTGTACCCTTCCGCCCCGTAGACTATATATACTCCCTCATCCCGTACGTTTTAGGGTTAGCATTGGTTTAGCTCATATTTGTGTGAGAGCCTTGCTCATCCACTTGGTTACTTCTCCTTGGAGCTCACGACCTCTTCGGAGAAGATCCCCCAAGCGGATTCAAGACCCCTTTCTAGGGAAGATCATCAAGACCTCCGTACGGAGAACAATGGTTCCTTTGTATCCTTACCTTTGTTGATTGTGGATCATATGTTACTCTATGTGTTCGGTGATCTAGCACTCGTGTGATTGATTCCTTGTTGGTTTCGTGATTCTCTCTCGTTTTCCCCGTGTTTTCCCCTTTGTGCTTCCGCGTGTTCTTCATGATTCCCCGTAGGATCTAGCTTTGCTTTGCTTCGAGTGGATCTAGCTTCCCTGCTCTTCCTCCCTTCTAATTTCTTCTTTTTCCCCTCGGGTTTGGGTTTTTCCCAACTTTTTCCGCCCAAATCCACGATCCCGAAGTCTCTGTTGTTGTCAGATTCCCGACCCCCGGAACTTCCGGCCCCCGGACCTTCCGGCCGTCCCCGGAACTTCCGGACCCCGGAACTTCCGTCTGGCCCGGAACTTCCGGCCTAGACAGAACGGTTGCACTTCTTCGACACTTTCGCTACTTCGGAAACTTCGATCACGGTGCAGCGGCATCTTCGCCAACGTACTGAAGACCGTGCACTGCGTCCCCATCTACTTTCGCATCCGTTTCAACCTTCAACCGAAGCAAGGACGGTAACATCGACGACATCTTTGGCATACCTTGCAATTGCATTGATAACCCACATTGCCTCATTTTGTGTAGCTTACCCATCAAGACTAGCCATTGAGTATTGCAGGCAACGTGACTTGTGCACATTAGGGATCATACTCCATAGGCATACATACCATACCATAGTGGTGCATATCTTGGGATCCACTTGTGTGTCACAAAGTTGTCATAGCATACACAATTGCTACCTTGGTTCGTAAAGTCTTGCATAAGAAAAGAGCTCAAAGAGTGAAAGAACCACCCAAGCTTTTAAGCAAAGAGGAAAGATAAGCAACGAGCTTATGAGCAAGAACCATAGCATCATACTACATTAAGATTGTCATATTGGATCATCTTGGATCATTGCACCGAAATACCATACATATAGCATACTTGGGATAGAGATAGTTGCATTTTTGCCTAGTAGGTTGTGCACAAGTTTGTGTATCCGCCTATTGTGCAATCGTGCTAGCGTCTCTCTAGTATTGTGCAACAAGAGCATTTTCGTGGTTTCCACATTTTGGCTCACTTTTGGTTTGCACAATCCCACTTATCTATTTGCGTGTGTGTTTCCGTGTATTATACTTGCTTGGTCTACTTGTTGCATTTGCAAATTTATGAACCTTTTCCAACATTATTGAAGCTCACTTACTATTGCATCAAATTTTGTGCCACCATCCTAACAAAGCTCCACCAAAAGCTTTTACGTGTGTAGGTGTGCGAACCGACAAGAATTGGTACCAAAAGTGCTATTTCATTGTCCGCATTGGAGTGAACTTGATTCATTTTCAACTTCGGTCAAGGTACATTTGGTACACGTTCTTTTCCTTCTACCACTCACATTTTATTTGCAATGATGGATAGGCCAAGTTCTTCTACAAATCCACCTCTCATCGAGAACGGCGATGACATGTCATCATTCATCACAAAGAGCCACCTCTTTGGTGCTCAAAGGGTGTTACACCAAGAGCAACAAGCTATGAGCGACCGCATCGACAACCTCGCCACCGACTTGAGACTCTCCAAGCAACGTACAAGAGACTACTTCGACAACAAATTCGACTCTCACAAGCAAGAGAATGATGCAAGAATGGATGAGATCCGCGCCTTGATGAGGAACCGGCATCCTTCCACTTCTTCATCCTCAAGACGGAGCCGTTCGAGTCGACACTCCGACGACACCTTCTCCGGCTCAAGTACACCGTCATCGACCATTCTTCGACAAGCCGCGCGTCAAGACCGGCATGCATCTCAGAACCCACTACATGACAAGCATTCACAAGAGCAAGTTGATGAGCAAGTTCCTCGTCCTCAATCAAACCAAGTCGCTTTTGCTCAAGCTCAAGAACGGCAACGACTACGACGCCAAGAAGAAGAACAAGCGCGTCTACACCAAAAGGAACAAGACGCCGAGGCCCAACGTCTTCAACAACAACAACGAGAAGCGCAAGCTCTTGAGGCGCAACGTGCCCTTCAAGAATCAAGTCGGGCCATCGCCAACCGCAATCGCGAACGGCGCAATCAAGAGGAAGCTCTTCGAGAAGAAATCCAAGAGAGGAACTACCAACCGAGTGTGCAACGTCAAGCTCCACAAGCTCCTCCATAAGCACGTCAAGCTCCACAAGCTCATCAAGCTCTACCTCAACTTCAAGCTCAACAAGAACAAGTTGACCATGGACTTCCTCCACGCCAAGAGCAACATGAGGATGATTACCCTCCACGTCAAGGGCGTCATCATCACCATCGCCAACAACATAATGAAGAGCAACGCTATGGCAAGATCAAATTCACAATGCCCAAGTTCAATGGAAGCAATGATCCAGAAGAATACCTCTCATGGGCATTGAAGGTCGACAAAATTTTCCGTTTGCACAACTATGAGGAAGAGAAGAAGATCGCTATGGCATCACTTGAGTTCCAAGACTATGTGCTCATATGGTGGGAACAAGTCCTTGAGCGTCGTGAAGCAAGAGGTGAACCACCTATCACCACTTGGGCTCAAATGAAGTCATGCGAGCACGTTTTGTGCCAACCTACTACAACCATGATCTCTTCAAAAAGCTACAACTCCTCAAGCAAGGAACAAAGAGTGTTGAAGAATACTATAAAGAAATGGAGATTGCCATGATTCGAACCAATGTCACGAAAGATGATGAGCAAACAATGGCACGTTTCTTGAATGGTCTCAATCATCCCATCAAGAAGATTGCCGACTTCCAACCCTACTCCAACCTCATTGAGCTCGTGCATCTAGCTACAAAAGTGGAACGTCAAGTGCAAGATGACTTCAAGTACGCCAAGTACTCATCCAAGACATACGGTTTCTCAAACATCCAAGCTTCAACAACTCCTCCAACATCTACGTCAACCAAACCTTCTCCAAGCAATGACGACAAGTCAAGTTTAAAGAAACCTTCATCAAGTTCAAGTCATCTTCCTCCTACTACAAGCAACTTCAAGCCGCGTGCTTCATCATCTACTTCCACCGATGAGACCATCAAGACAAGCTCCTTCAAGTGTTTCACTTGCGGCGGCCGAGGCCACAAGTCCTATGAATGCACAAACAAGCGCACCATGATCCTCAACAACGATGGCACCTACGACTCCATGAGTGATGAGGAGATGGAAGCTCTTGAGCAAGTGGCCATGCACCGACGCGTGAATGAGGATGAAGATGATCAAGTCTTTTGTGATGAGGATTCGAGCCCCGCTCTCGTTGTCTCCAAGGTCTTGACTCTTCAACATCAACAAGAAGAAGACCAACGATGCCACATCTTCCACACAACGGTTGGCATCAATGGAAGGTCTGTCAAGGTCATCATCGATGGAGGTAGTTGTCACAACTTGGCAAGCGAAGAACTATGCTCCAAGCTTACATTGGTCAAGAGGAAGCACCCACACCCCTACAAGGTTCAATGGCTAAGTGACTCCGGCACTATACGAGTCGAGCATACGGTCCAAGTCTCCTTCAAAATTGGTGCTTATGAAGACACTTTGGAGTGTGATGTGGTCCCAATGACCGTTTGCCACCTCCTTCTTGGTCGACCATGGCAATTCGACCGTGGTGTCATCCACAATGGGCGCACCAATCACTATAGCTTCAAGATGATAGGGAAGGAATACATGCTACGACCTATGTCTCCTAGTCAAGTGATAGCCGACAAACGAGCCACCCATCATGGAGAGAAGAGTGAGAAAGTGACCCACCCAAAAGAGAGTGAGAGCCACAAGCCAAACTTGAGCGACTCTTCGTGATGAGGACATGACTACCTTGGATATGACCAAAAATATTGCATATATGCATATTTGTCAGGTATGTCTGTGCAGTCTGAATCTGAATCCAGAACGTGAGAGACTTGGACTCTATCTTCTCTTGGGCCAAAAGTGACGTGAGAGAACTTTTTGGACAGCAAATAAACATCTCTTTCTTCCTTATCTTCATATGTGGATTGTACAAATGTCCCATACACCTGCAATTAGACAAAACACAAAAGTGTGTGAAGTATTTTTGTTCTGGATAACATAAATAGATTATTGAATAGTTTGCACTAGAAATCACCTGATGATGAGGAGATGACTACCTTGGATATGACCAAAAATATTGCATATATGCATATTTGTCAGGTGATTTCTAGTGCAAACTATTCAATAATCTATTTATGTTATCCAGAACAAAAATACTTCACACACTTTTGTGTTTTGTCTAATTGCAGGTGTATGGGACATTTGTACAATCCACATATGAAGATAAGGAAGAAAGAGATGTTTATTTGCTGTCCAAAAAGTTCTCTCACGTCACTTTTGGCCCAAGAGAAGATAGAGTCCAAGTCTCTCACGTTCACCTGACAAATATGCATATATGCAATATTTTTGGTCATATCCAAGGTAGTCATGTCCTCATCACTTCGCCTAGAGAGAAAAACCTCATCCTATTTGCCACCAAAAGTGAGATGAGAGAAGTGTGTGAGAACCCATCGAGTGTGATGCACTTTGTCCTTGTGTGCAAGGATGGAGAACCAAAAACTAACACCATTCACGAGCTACCTTTGGTGTTTCAATCTCTTTTGCAGGAATTTCAAGATGTATTTCCCGATGAGCTACCTCCGGGTCTACCTCCTCTTCGAGGAATTGAGCATCGAATCGACCTCATTCCCGGAGCGCCACTTCCAAACAAAGCGCCATATCGTGTCAATCCCGAAGAAACCAAGGAGATTCAATGGCAAGTACAACAACTAATCGACAACGGTCATGTACGTGAAAGCTTAAGCCCTTGTGTCGTTCCCGTTATACTTGTGCCTAAGCCCGATGGAAGTTTCCGCTTATGTTCCGATTGTAGACCCATAAATGCCATTACCGTTCGATATAGGCATCCCATTCCTCGCTTAGATGATATGCTTGATGAACTTAGTGGAGCCAACTTATTCTCAAAAATTGATCTTAAAAGTGGCTATTATCAAATCCGCATTCAAGAAGGTGATGAATGGAAAACTGCTTTTAAAACCAAATTTGGCTTATATGAGTGGTTAGTGATGCCTATGGGTTTGTCGGAAGCACCCGGGACTTTCGTGCGTCTTATGCATCATGTGCTTAGACCTTACATTGGAATCTTCGTTGTGGTTTACTTTGATGATATTCTTGTGTTTAGCAAAACCATGAAAGAACATATTAATCATGTTAAATCTGTTTTGCAAACTCTTCGCAAGGAAAGCCTTTATGCAAACTTGAAAAAATGCACTTTTGGCGTTGACAAAGTGGTTTTCTTGGGTTTCGTTGTATCTTCCAAGGGTGTCCATGTTGATGAAACTAAGATTAAGGCAATTAAAACTTGGCCCCAACCCACCGATTTGCAACAAGTGCGAAGTTTTCTTGGTCTTGCAGGATTTTATCGCCGCTTTGTGAAAAACTTTAGCACAATTGCCGCTCCTTTGCATGCTTTGAGTAAGAAGAATACTCCTTTTGTTTGGGGATCTTTGCAATCCACCGCTTTTGATGAGCTCAAGTCTTTGCTTACTCATGCTCTGATTCTTGCTTTGCCCAACTTTGAGAAAACTTTTGAGGTTCATTGTGATGCAAGTGGTACCGGAATTGGCGGAGTTTTGATGCAAGAAAAACGAGCCAGTGCTTACTTTAGTGAAAAACTCTCCGGTGCTCAACTTAACTAACCCATCTATGACAAAGAATTGTATGCTTTAGTGCGTGTCCTACATGTTTGGGAACATTACCTTAGACCTCATGAGTTTGTCATCCATACCGATCATGAAACACTTAAGTACTTAAAAGGTCAAACTAAGTTGAACAAGCGTCATGCCAAATGGAGTGAATTTATTGAATCTTTCCCATATGTGATCAAGTACATTAAGGGTAAAGAAAATGTGGCTGCGGATGCGCTTTCACGCATATGTACGCTTGTCACTAAACTTGAGTTGAATGTTATTGGTTTTGAGCACATCAAAGACTTATATGCTAATGATCCATCTTTTGCTATTCCTTATGCTAAATGTTTGACGCATACTTCTTGGGAATAATATTATTTCAAGGATGCATATCTTATGAGAGCTAACAAACTATGCATTCCCGAGTCTTCTCTTCGTTTGCTCCTTTTGCAAGAGGCTCATGGAGGCGGACTCATGGGACACTTTGGACGCGACAAGACGTTCGCTACGCTCTCCAAGAACTATTATTGGCCCAAGATGTTCCGTGACGTCTCACGCTTCACCACCCGATGCTCTATATGTCGCAAAGCTAAGTCTAAAGCTCAATCTCATGGTCTTTACATGCCTCTTCCTATTACTTATCAACCTTGGGAAGACATTAGCATGGATTTTATACTTGGTTTGCCTAGAACTCATAATGGAAAAGATTCCGTGTTTGTTGTTGTCGACCGGTTTTCTAAGATGGCACATTTCATTCCTTGCAACAAGATAGACGATGCTTCACATATTGCCAATCTATTTTGTAGGGAAATCTTGCGACTTCATGGAGTGCCAAAGACAATTGTCTCGGACCGCGACGTCAAGTTCTTGAGTTACTTTTGGAAGACCCTATGCACCAAGCTCGGCATCAAGCTATTGTTCTCTTCGGCATATCATCCTCAAACCGACGGCCAAATGGAGGTGACGAACCGTACACTCTCCACTCTACTTCGCGTGTTGATCAAGAGGAATATCAAGGAGTGGGAAGAGTGTCTACCCATCGCCGAGTACGCCTACAACCACGCAAGACATTCGACGACCGGAAGTCCCCTTTCGAGGTCGTCTACGGCTTCAACCCATTGTCCCCATTGGACATTCTACCTCTTCCTCTACAAGAGAGAACCAACCTCGACGCAAGTGCTCGTGCAAGCTACATCAAGAAGATGCATGAAGATACAAGGCACACCATCGAGCGACAAGTACAACGACTAGCGACCAAGCTCAACGACAACAAGCAACCCATGGTCTTCAACATTGGTGATCTAGTGTGGCTACACCTTCGCAAGGACCGCTTCCCCAACGAACGCAAGTCCAAGCTTCTCCCTAGAGCCGATGGACCTTTCAAGGTGCTAGCACGCTACAACGACAACGCCTACAAGACCGACCTACCTCGAGACAAGTACAATGTGAGCGACATCTTCAACGTCAAGGACCTCGCACCTTACCATGGAGATGAAGTTTTTGATCCGAGGTCGGATCTCTCCCAAGGGGGGGAGATGATGCGGAGCATCCCTCGCTCATCCCCACGGACGCATCTACATCTCCTTCAACACCACGTGGACCCATGACTCGAGCCCGCTCTAAGGCTATCGAAGATAAGGTGAACTCGCTCCTCTCCGAAATCCCTCTTCCTACCCACGAGACATGGCTACTATCTCAGACGGAAACTCTATGTGTGATCAGGTACAACGCTGAAGAAGAAGCGACAGGCGTCAACTTTCTGCTCAGCCCGGAACCTGTCCGGAACCTGGCCCGGAACTTCCGGCCCCCGGAACTTCCGGCCTCCTTCGACATCGACCACCCCGGGCATGCCAACTTTCTGCTTATCCCGGAACCTGCCCGGAACCTGGCCCGGAACTTCCGGCCCCCGGAAGCCAGCCCTGCTTCACCCGTGCCAACTTTCGGCTTAGGCCAGACCCTGCCCGGAACCTCCGGCGCCCGGAACTTCCGGCCCTGCCTGCGCGCAGCCTCTTGGGCCGAGGCCCGTGTACCCATCCGCGCCGTAGACTATATATACTCACTCATCCCGTACGTTTTAGGGTTAGCATTGGTTTAGCTCATATTTGTGTGAGAGCCTTTCTCATCCACTTGGTTACTTCTCCTCGGAGCTCACGACCTCTTTGGAGAAGATCCCCCAAGCGGATTCAAGACCCCTTTCTAGGGAAGATCATCAAGACCTCCGTACGGAGAAGAACGGTTCCTTTGTATCCTTACCTTTATTGATTGTGGATCATATGTTACTCTATGTGTTTGGTGATCTAGCACTCGTGTGATTGATTCCTTGTTGGTTTCGTGATTCTCTCTTGTTTTCCCCGTGTTTTCCCCTTTGTGCTTCCGCGTGTTCTTCGTGATTCCCCGTAGGATCCACTCCAAACGTGAAAGATCGTCCACCTAGGGTCCCACCCTACATCACTAGGTGGGATGTTTTCACGCTTGGAGGGGGGAAAGGAGGAAAACACTCAAGAACACAAGAACAAAACTCTCAAACAAACCCAAATATCACATCCACTAGAGGGGCATACATGAGATCCAGAAGATTACAAGATCAATCCAAGGGGAATAGCACTAGGGTAAAGGTCTTCTCACTAGGTGAGGTCTTGCATCCAAAGAGGATCTTCTCCAAGAGGAGGGCTTGATCTCCAAGAGGAGCTTGTCCAAGTGGAGGTCTAGATCTCCTAAAGGAGGAAGATCAGCAAAGCCCTCTTTTGTGTTCTAATATCTTTTCTAACCTTACAAATGACCTAGGAGGTATCTTTATATAGTCTAGGGGCGAAACAAGTCAAGAAGAGAGGGGGTACAAGGCCAAAAAGGCCATAAACGTGCGGCTGGGCGAAGGGGTCCGGGCACCCGGGCAACTTGGGACGGGCACCCGGACTGCTCAGGGGCCGGCTGGCGGGTGGCCGGGCACCCGGGGGCCCATGTCCCGGGCACCCGGGGTGGCGCTGGAGGTGGCCAGGCGAGGCGGCCGGGCACCCGGGGCCTCAAGCCCGGGCACTCGGGGCAGAGCCCAGTGGCTGGGGCAGCGGGGGCCGGGCACCCGGGGGCGCGGCTGTAGGGCGGCAGGAGCCCGGGCACCCGGGGGCTGCAGGTGCCGGGCGCCCGGGGCGTCCAGGGGGTTTTGCCCCTTCTCCTCCTTCTTCATTCTTCTCGTTCTCTCCTTCCTTCTCTTCTTTCCCTTGCTTCGTGGTCACTTGAGTCTCCATCCTCTCCTTCTCACTATCATCTTCTTGGTACCTAAGCATGCACAATGTTTCCGATGATGGTAGAATCCAATTCTCACATGAACCCAAACGAGACTCAAATAAGAAGGAAGTGACCTCGTTCTCAATGTTGCGTGCACGTGCTCTTGTCATTGGCCCACTTGGTGCTTGTGGTGGTGATGGAGTGTCGGTGCGGGTAGTCGAGGGATACTCCGTATTAGCATCCCTTGCTATGCAACAGATTATGTAGTGCACAATTTTTCCCTTTACATAGATCAAGGCTACACGGATATCATACTGCACACAAACCATGGATTTACAATCGTTTCTATTGTATTACTTGATGAACATGGTGACTCCTATTTTGGCGCTGGCTTTTGGAAAGAATTTCTATGTTTTATGTACTGAACTGGCACTAAAATTGGACTGCACATAAAAGGGCCTCGTCATGAGATATATGCTAACTTTCCTGACAAAATCATCCATCCTGAGTTTGTTCGAAGTAAGTTATCTTTTCGACTATCTGCATGTTGACTTACCCAGCAATGTTAAATGAATTGTGTAGTATTTAAGCAACCAATTGTTATTCCCTTTTCTTACTATTTTCATACCTAATAACTTCTAGTTACCAATACACTTTTCTATTGCCTTCTTTTAACTAAATATTCCTTGTACTCTCATTTCTATCAGAAAGCGCCGCTGATAAGGAGACTCCGGAGGTGGAGAACAGGCTTGCCAACAAGCGGAGGCGGGGCAAGCTAGAACCGCAAGCGACTCCAGCAGGCATAGACTTCATTAGCAGCTTCCCCGATGATATGTTGACAGTCATCATCTCCCTCCTCCCAATCAAATGTGGGGCGCAAACAACCATCCTTTCCTGATGGTGGCGCCCCCTATGGAACTTCACCCCTCTCGACCTCATCGACACCCACGAGCTTTGCCATGGCTATCGCAAAAGCTTGGATGCGTTCTCCAAGATCCTCGGCAGTCACCCTGGCCCAACTAGAGGCCTTAGAATGGGCAAGTTCCGTTCCAACGGCAGGACCGAGCCAAGCTTGATGAATGGTTCGGATCCCCCGCCCTAGATCAGCTTGAGGAGCTCACTTTTGATGATGGGCATATGCTATCACTGCCAACGTTCGCGCTCCGCCTCGCGCCCACGCTGCGCGTCACCAAGTTCAGGAACGCCATCCCCCCCCCCAATGATGTGCCAGCTCTTATTCTACCACGACTGAAGCACCTTGAGCTCGTCGTCGTCTGCCTCTCAAACGGTGACATGGAGCGCCTGCTCTGTGGCTGTACTGCACTCGAGTACCTTTGTCTTAAGGCGGTCAAAGGGTTCAGTACATTCCACATCACCTCCATGACTCTCCGGACTATTTATGTGTGTTGCTGGTTCAGCAGGAAGACATCACAAGATGTGTACCACGGTATGGTCATTAAGGACACACCTGGACTTGAGAGATTACTTGTACTTGATCAAGTAGGTCCAACAAGAATCAATGTCATTTCTGCGCTGAAATTGACAGTGAGGGGCTACTCGTCTGACCAATACTCCGACTAGATACACACTCGTTCAGGTACAACAGCCGCCTTCTGCTTCTCCTTCTACAAATTAACATTATTTCTAATTTTGAAGATGTATGTTCGTCTGTCATTCAGAAAATGATTCTGACAAGCATGACCGTGAAACTGCGCACAGTGAAGGTCTTGGCACCAGAATCTATCGGCCCCAACCTGGAGCAAGTTGTCGCTTTCCTGAGATGCTTTCCGTGCCTGGAGAAGCTATATATCGAGGTGATGTTCCTTTCCTGTTAAATGTTAACCATAAGGGAGTTCAATTTGTGACACCTTTTTCCAAGTTTACAATGACAATGTACTACGATTTCTGAAGGATTCTTTTGGAGGATTTAGTACATACATGTCTCCTTTTCCAAGTTTACAATGACAATGCTTGATCCATATGGTTACAATCCATATGCATTTCTCCTTTGGATTCATCTGTACTAGTTTTCTTAGGAAACTTTTCATCCACTCCAACATCTTGTGAAGATGGAAGATGGCATGTTAATGCCCATGTTAATCTTGTCAGATCGAAGATGGCATGTTAGTGCATTTTACAAATCCTACAAACCAAATAGGCATGTAGTAGTGTTCAAAACTGCATCTAGGCACTAACACGTTTTCTTCTTTTGCAGATGAGATTAGGCCCAGTGGTGGATAATGTGATACAATATAACAATCACATCGAATGCCTAGATCTGCATCTCTCAGAAATTACTTTGAACTCCTACCGAGGGACCTTACCGGAGATTATATTCGCCAGGTTCTTTGTTGTCAGAGCAAGGGTGTTGAAGGTAATGAGGTTTGCCCTACATTTATTTCGGGAAAATGAATGGTTTGTTGATCAGCGCCGGCGCCTGCGACAGAATGGAATAGGCTCCAAAAATGCTGAATTTCATTTTGGAACTTCAGATGACAGAGTAATCGGAACTCATCGTGTCAACCCCATACATGACTTCTCAGTGGCTGGCCCCTTTGCAAAAGTTGTGAGGTTTCCAAACCAGACTTAGAAGTGGTAATATTAGTTTGAACCTCTCTGATATCCATGTTCAGCGAATCAGCGCGAGTGTTTGCAGCTGATGAGCTGAATTTCATTTCTAATATCAGTTTGAACCTTGTAATCTTCGAATTTGAGCCATATAACTCTGGAATTTGAACCTTGTAATATTTCGAGCCTTTGTGGTACAATCGTTGAAATGGCATCGTATGAGACTCGTATATTGGTAGCACTATTTTGAAATTAATATGCAATGGTCTTAGATTTGATTTTATTAACCATTCTCGAATCTGTTTACCTTGTCGATCTCACAGCACACGATCTGTATAGCTAACTCGACTGCGATCTTGGACATTATTGCACACAGTTGGTTTCTTCCACTGTGTGCCCTATAGAGCGCAGAATTAATTGTTGCATTCGAGTGTCCATCATCACCCTTCTGTGTAACTTTGACCTCATCACCCACGGGTAAAATTATGACCGAAGTCATTCCGCACACTTTGTTTTTACACAGCTTTTTGACAATAAACACCCACGATTTGTCCCTCTTCTAGCCGACGCGTGGCAAACCAAGCCGGTGATGAGGACATCAATACAATTGTTACACCCACAGCCCCTGCTGCTATACATACTGGACCAATTACTAGAGCTCGTGCACGCCAACTAAATTACCAGGTACTTTCGTTTCTTGGTAATGATTCTAATGTTCATGAGAATATGATGCTGCCTAAATTGGATACATTTGTTTTGCTTACAAATGAAGGGCCTAGCTTGGAGAAGGATGAACATTGGAGCAAGAACAAGCATGGAGATGATGGCATGCGCAAGGGGAACAAGAACGGAGTTACAAGTGATGATTTCAGGACTTTGAAGCCACCATAATGGGTGCATGAAGCCTTGGACGAAATATACAAGATGCCACTTCATAAATTTCGTCCCGAGGCTATTTTAGGTGCTGCGTCACCTTATTATTGGGCCAGGCCCATGTAATTTCGAAATACATAAGTATAGGCTATTTTTAGAGTCCGTATGTGTGGGGAAACAAGAGATAGGGTTGATTTCGGACCCCTCCACCAAGGGCCACGAAATTTCCCCCTCTTCCTCCATATATACAGCCCTTAGGGCATCGTTTAGACTTTGGGGTTTTGTTTAGATTAAAAGTTCGCCATAGCTGCAACTTCGCGTAATTCGTTTGTGTTCAACGACCAGACAAAGGCGTCACAGAACCCCACCTTGATCAATAAAGCTTTCATCTTATATTCGCAATATCCAGATTGCAATCTCAGTTTCTTGCTTGTTCTTCGTTTGCTCGCAGGAAACAGATCCTTGTGGTCAGGTTGATCGTGCTCCGGCGTGGTCAATAACCTCTCGGAGTTGGTTTAGCGATTGCTAAGGCGCGACGTCCTCGCACGTTCGTAGTCGGATCGTCAAAGTCGACTTCCACCAAAGCGAAATCCACCATCTCATCGAAAGACGGGACACCTTTGCCTCTATCAAGTGGTATCAGATTTCCAGGTTGCTCGGTGAGATTTTACAGTTTTTCGTAGTTTAGATCGAGTCTGTTCTTCATACCTACAGTCCACGAAAAAGCCACACAAAAAAAATTAGGGTTAGTTCATCATATCCGAACCAATCTGAGCCTTTGCATAATCTTTTTAGGGTTTGCTTTGTTGAATTTGCGGTTGCATCGTCGGTCTAGTTGCTGGTCTTAGAGTCTAGTCTTTTAGAGTTTCGAGTTCTGGTCATAAGTTGTCACGCCGCCGCCGCACCATCATCATCGCCCCTGCCATCTACCACCACCGCTCCGAATTCGTATCCATATACCACCACCAATCCGTGCCCATATACCACCACCGATCCATATCCATATACTACCACCGCTACCACCACCGCTGCCATATACCACCACCATATATCCACCACCAATCCGAGTTCCTTGCTTATTAGGTTTGTTTTCGGGATCCATCTAGATTCCGATTCGTGTTTCCTTGCCGGAGTAGGAGTCGGGTAGCCACGCTCCGTTTAGGCCCAAAAATTTTCGAAAACGCATTTGTCGAAAAATTTTCTGGCTATCCTATTTTTAGGTGTTTCTGAGTGTTTTGAGACAGGTGCCATTATAGGAAGTTTTTTTTGACCCGTTTCCAGTTTTTGGGTCCGGGCAGTCGAAAAGAAAAAAATTTCGAACAAAAAAAAATTTCGTGCCCATCCTGTCAGTTTGACCTAGGAAGAGTTTTGAGACACTCTCCATTATAGTGCTTTTTCGCAAAAAAAAAGCAGCGCAAAAAAAAAGAGCGCAAAAAAAAAGAGACCGAAAAGAAAAATTTCAGAGTGTGCTTTTCCCTTGTTTACGTGCCGCGCCGTGATTTTGTTGGTGTTCTAGGCTCGCGTCTCTAGCACAGTCTAGCCTAGGACCAGCACAGTACCGTCGTTGAGCGTTTATTCAACTTTGCATCTCTGAATTGATTATTGCTGACCCTTTTTGCTACCATACTATAAGCCTTCCCAGCTCCACATACATCTACGTCGTGTGTTCGACTCTCCCTGGTAATCGCTCTATCCAAGCTTTGAGAGTTTTTGACTACAACGGTTGCCGATCACCGCCTGCTGCTGGGTAAGAACTGGTAAGAATTTGAGATTTGCTTGACGGATTTGTGATACACCACCACCACTTCTTAGTAGTCTGTAGGATCATATTCTTGTGTGTTTCTATTGCTACTAACCATGCCAGGATCACAAGCCGACGAGATTGACTGGGAGAATTTATCGAACAAGGAGCTTCATGATAAGTTTCAGCAAATGATGACTGAACAGGTGCAAGATGTGCTGAACAATTTTGAAGAGGCCATGGAGAAGATCACTGGCTTTGAGAAGACGTTCGAAACAAAGCTCGATAACAAGTTTAATGAATTGCTCGCGCGTTTTCCACCACCACCATCCGCTGCACCTAACGCACCTCTCCAACAACAACAACAACGACTACCTCCACGTCGCGAAGCAAACCTCCGCCGAGCAAGCCGTGTTCCTCTTGCGTTTGGCCAAACTGTTGGTGCTGCTGTTGATACTTCTGTGGCTCCTGCTGCTGATGCGGAGGAGGATGATTATGTGGGAGATTATGAGGATGAGGTTGATCAAAATCAACACTACGTGCAGCCACCTGTACCACCACCAGCAGGTCGACCTCAGGTATATATTCGTAATGGTAGGCCTGCACCACCACCTCAGGTACGAGATGATGTCCATATTCCTAAACTGAAATTGAATATTCCACCATTTGAGGGTAGATATGTTCCTGATATATATCTTACTTGGGAGTTAGAAACTGAACAACGATTTACATGTTTACAATATCCTGAGGAGAGATGAGTTGCTGCTGCCATTTGTGCTTTCACTAGTTTTGCATGTGTATGGTGGTCTGAACATTGTAGATTATATCCTATTCCAACTACTTGGGCTGCTTTGAAAACTGCTATGCGTACGCGTTGGGTTCCACCATATTATCAATGTGAATTGCTTCAAAAATTGCAGCGTTTAAGACAAGGGAAAAATTCTGTAGAAGAATATTATCAGGAATTACAAACTGGCATGATTAGATGTGGTATTGTTGAGGAGAATGAAGCTATGCTTGCACGTTTTCTGGGTGGATTAAATAGAGAGATTCAGACCATTCTAGACTATAAGGAGTATACTAATATCACTCGTTTATTCCATCTTGCTTGTAAAGCTGAACGTGAAGTGCAGGATCGACAAGCATTGGGGCGAACTAACTTTTCTGCAGGCCGACCTTCGTCATGGACACCACGTGCATCTTCTACTTCAACTGCACCAGCACCTCCATCAGGTGCCACCTCCAGCCGTGATACAAGAAAACAGGCACAACCACCATTATCTGCCAAGAGCGCACCTGCGGGGCCTACACAGCGTTCTTCTTCTTCCATAGCATCAACAGGGCACACAAGTGATATTATTTGTCGTCGTTGTAAGGGAGGAGGTCATTATGCGAGAGAATGCAAATCTCCGCGTGTGATGATTGCTACCGCGGATGGTGGATATGAGTCCGCTAGTGACTACGATGAGGAGACTTTGGCTCTTATTACACGTGAAGAACATGGTGGAGATGATTCTGATAATGAGACGCAATACATGGCTCCTGAAGACGCTGACAGGTATGAATGTTTAGTTGCTCAACGTGTTTTGAGTGTGCAGATCACACAAGCTGAGCAAAATCAGAGGCACAATTTGTTCCATACCAAGGGAGTTGTGAAGGAACGTTCTGTGCGCGTCATCATAGACGGAGGGAGCTGCAACAACTTGGCTAGCATGGAGATGGTCGAGAAGCTTTCTCTCACCACAAGACCACATCCACATCCTTACTACATCCAATGGTTCAACAACAGCGGCAAGGTTAAGGTAACACGTACTGTTCGTGTGCATTTTAGTATATCTACATATGCTGATTATGTTGATTGTGATGTGGTACCTATGCAAGCATGTTCCTTATTACTTGGTAGACCATGGCAATTTGATAAAAATTCTGTACACCATGTGATAGAGGCAAAGGTGTCCCGTCTTTCGATGAGATGGTGGATTTCGCTTTGGTGGAAGTCGACTTTGACGATCCGACTACGAACGTGCGAGGACGTCGCGCCTTAGCAATCGCTAAACCAACTCCGAGAGGTTATTGACCACGCCGGAGCACGATCAACCTGACCACGAGGGTCTGTTTCCTGCGAGCAAATGAAGAACAAGCAAGAAACTAAGATTGCAATTTGGATATTGCGAATATAAGATGAAAGCTTTATTGATCAAGGTGGGGTTCTGTGACGCCTTTGTCTGGTCGTTGAACACAAACGAAGTACGCGAAGTTGCAGCTATGGCGAACTTTTAATCTAAACAAAACCCAAAGTCTAAACGATGCCCTAAGGGCTGTATATATGGAGGAAGAGGGGGGAATTTCGTGGCCCTTGGTGGAGGGGTCCGAAATCAACCCTATCTCTTATTTCCCCACACATACGGACTCTAAAAATAGCCTATACTTATGTATTTCGAAATTACATGGGCCTGGCCCAATAATAAGGTGACGCAGCACCTAAAATAGCCTCGGGACGAAATTTATGAAGTGGCATCTTGTATATTTCGTCCAAGGCTTCATGCACCCATTATGGTGGCTTCAAAGTCCTGAAAT